>NC_044500.1:12310540-12315540 GCF_902362185.1 Chanos chanos | reverse complement strand
GCATCTGGGCCCGCTCGTCTGATGGACGTCCGGCCAGTGGCTGTTTATATATGGCAGCTTTTAATTCTTAAAAGGAGTCTTATCAAGCCACAAGACACGGGGTCACATTTAACTGAGAACACTAGATCATAATGCGGATGGGGAAAAGAGTGACTGTAACATTAGATTGACCATTAAATCCATGAATCAGAATTTCGCGACGGCTCTTACGGTTTAGCAAATCTAAATAGGAATCTAACCTGATATACCCTAGCTGTTTGCCGCTTTGTTAGAGGTGACATTCCTGAGGGAGCGTAATATTTTTGCCTCTGATTCTTTTTTCTTTTTCTTTTTTTTTTTTTTCTTATTTTCCCAGTTACGCTGCCAGGGCAGGAGATTTCATAATTATTTTTTCACCACTTGCTTTCTCCTGTCTGGGGTTAGGCTTGACAGCTGAGTTATTAGATTGTCCCCCGCTCTGATAAACATATTAATTTATGCCATGACTGATTGTGTCATTTGAATACGTGCAAGGAGACTAAGATCTCCTTATTAATTGCTTGAAACTGTATCAAAGGAGCTGTTTAAGGAGTGCACATTTGATGTCACTTGGCTGAAGATATACTGCTATGCTTTGATTACTTAGATCATGGTTTCTTTCCTCACACAATTTGTGTGTTGTGTTGGCCTTTGTCTATACAGCGTTACCCATTTTCTACTCACAGGAAAATTGTGTAAAAACTGTGAGATGATCATCGCCCTGTACACATACTCCCCAGCACCGCAGTTACTCTTGCTATCACGTTCTCATTTTATTCGGTACAGCTCCATTAATAACTATGGTGATATTAAACGCTCCTTTTTTTTTGGAGTGATTCACTGAGAAATAAAAGATTTTGTCCTGTGGAGAGATGGACCCTGTTATGAGTCAGACACACAGAAGAGCAATGATCACAGTGAATGATAAAGAATCACAGAGGATGCTGGGAAATATAGGCCCCCCTCATGGAATCCCTTGGGAAATTCCATTTGGACCTCACTGTAATGTAGTCACTTTTCAACCTGAAGCAGTGGTGCAACAATTCCTTCCCTCTCTCTCTCTCTCTCTCACACACACACACGCACACGCACACAGAGAACAAATAGACATTACATGTCTACCACGTATGAATAGACAGTACATGTCCAATCATTGTTCTAATAATATCCTAAATGAGAGAATCCTTTGTCTCTGTGTCTGATGTGACTATGGACAGTCCTGACAGAGTTTCTTGTTTTGTCTGGCTGTAGAGCAAGGTCAGAGCTCACACCTACATTTGATCCTTATCTGAAATGTAATTGCTGAGGAAAGCATTTACTGTATATACTAGCTGTTTGTTTTCTGTGGCGTCATTCATTGTCTCCTGCGTTCCCACACTATGACTCTGTAAACAGGTAAATCACCTGTTGGATGTTTTTTTTTTTTTCAGCTGTCAGCTATGTTGATGTCACTTTAGGGTTAACTCATGTCTTATCATCTTCACATACACAGACACATACGCAGACACAGGCACAGATGCGCGTGCGCACACGCATACGCACACGCATACGCACACGCACACGCATACGCACATGCATACGCACACACGCGTGCGCGCACACACGCACACACACACACACACGCGCGCACACACACACACACACACACAGTTGTTTGTGATGCCTTTTGAATTTAACCATCAAACTCTGCTCTTCTGCTCTACCAGGTTTACCCGCGGTCTCATATCACACGACCTGGTACAGCTGGTAAAACTTTCTGTATGATGTTATAACCTCTTGAGAATTCCTTTCTCGCCATTTGGATTTATTGCTAGAAATATCTAAAACCTGTCAGCTCACAAAAAGATATACCTTCATATTGTGAGCCCATTTTCTATGGACTGAATGCATCATTTTTCATTTATGTTTTACCCCCTCACTACATTCATACATACATATATAAAATAGTGGCGATAACTGACATTTTTTATGATATCTTCTGTGAACATCTTCTGCACCTGAACATGTATTGCACTTGGCCCGCACTGTCAGTCAAACCACAGTTCATTTGGTGCTCTGATCGACAGCGTTCGATTGTTTTAAGTGCACTTGCTTCGGCTGGAGGTGACATTTCCCAGAGGGCTGTTCACTTCTGACAGACCACAAAATGGTGACCTGTGTGTGGATGGGCTGAGAGACCAGAGGACAGAAAACAAAGAAAGCATCAAACTAACGAAGCTTGAAACTTTTGCGATAAAAACCGGCCAATGTTCTAATGGAGGTGTCTGATCTGACAGAATTGTAAAACGTTTGTTCTGGAAACTACCAAGACGTCCTATTTGTTGCGTTAGCAGACGTTGAATAATACAGGAGATAGAAACAATCATGGAATATTTGTAACACTAATAATGAATCAGCCACCCTTTGTCTTCAGACCAGCTCCAGTCGTTTATGAAACACTGTTATACAGGTAGGTAGAAATCTACTCAACACACTGTGTTCTTGAAGCTCTGATAAAAGATCAGTGATGTTTAGATCTGGTGCCTGGGATGTTCATGGAAAAAGACTATTCTGAGATCCATTTGGTAGTGTGCATCAGGACAACATTGTCTTAAAACAATTTGTATTCCATTAATGTTTGCAATTGGTCACCAAAGGTGGTTCTTGTATTATTTTGGCATTATGCTGCATACAAGGCAATCACCAGACTAAGCGATACCCAGAAACAGGCTGCTAAGGAGTAGAAGGTCATAATACTACTTTCTTCTGCTGTTTTATAATGTGTTTGAGTTACTTCAAAATATGAGTGTTTTTTCTTCATCAGGTGTCACAATTTTTGTGTTTTCCCTCTACATAAAGTTTATCCCCTACACATACGTTCACCACAAATAAAGGGCAAAAAAAAACCACACGGAGAACTACAACCTGAGGCAATCATGATGTTGGGGCCAAAAACAGATTCATTCTATTTTGATATTTTTGGATTTTCTTTTTAATGGCTTCCTAACACATGATATCAGTTAATCGTGGTTAACAAACAAATTTATAACCTCACATCAAAAAGAAGTTACCTTTTTGTCCAAACAACCGAATATTAGAATCAACACCCAGATTCGTGCATTAAGCTGATAAAGAGAAATGAGAAACCCTGAGAAGAGTATTTTGTCTGTTTTGATAATCTTATCATTTGGTTCGGCGGTGGCTTATGAGTGCTAATATGCAGGTAATGAGACGTTCAGAGATCATTTCTTTTCAAATAGGAGCTTGACATAAGCTTTGTGGTGATCATTATGAATTTATTAATTATTTCATTATCGTGTCTGTTGGGTCTCTAGACTACGCTGGTGCTTTTTGAAACTCTCTGATGTACATCTGAGAGCAAAAACATCAGTTAAAACACATAGTGGAATTAATGAAGGGAGCAGAATTCATCATGAAAAGCCAAATAGTTAACAAATGTGTCTTGAGGGAATACTTCAAAAACGCCTCAAAGTGCTTTGGTTCAGAAAAGCTTCCCTTCAAAATGTAATGTAAACAATGATCAGAGCCTCAGAAACCTGCCCTGATGTCTCCTATTTAACACACACACACACACACACACACACACGCAGGAGGGTTGTTCATCTTTAAAAGTTCAGGGTCACGCCCGTGTTTGTGTGTATTTTTGTGTGGGTTTGTTTGTGGGTGGCTCATGGTAGGGACTGACCTGGTCCACCTGGTCTAGGGACTTTGCTTTTGTGGATATGCAAAGTTTTCAGACCTTGATGCTGTGTGTGACGGAGCTATAAAAGACTCCTCAGTGACCATACTTTGGGCTTTGGTCTCTTAAGGGCCCATTGCAGTGGTCTGTAACATGATTGGAATGACACAAAATAAGCGTAATTACAACTTCCATTCTGCTAGCCTGTCAGGACACGGGCCAACCTTAATGACTTTGCTTGAAAGAAGAAAACGGGCACATTTGATGTAATGAGATGCAATGGGATTGAAAGCAGAAGTGCAGCAAACGTAATTACTGAGATGTGATGCAAAAACGGCTCCGAATTCTCTGAAACACCAAAACCAAATCGAACAAAACAAAGCCTACAAATGTTCACTAGCATGTAAAGAAGCACAGACCATGGGCAGATCATGCATATACACTTATACAAACATCCACATGTTGATGTACCTATGCCTTTGTACACACACACACACACACACACACACACAGCTGAAGCCACCGGAGAGTCGAGAGTGTCTGGACCCCACACATCCTGCATGTTTCATACTTAGCTGAGGTAAGTGAATCCACTGGCTGCTGGGGCAGCGGGGGAGTCTGGGGACACATTGAGAGCGCATTAAGAGGTTAAGTGTAGGGAAGCCCTCCATTGTTCTATCTCAGCTTCCTACTATGGCCTCTGCTCTCAGCTCCAAAGCATGGGAAACCCGACGTCTGGCCTCTGCGCAGGATTATAGCCAAAACGCTGGGGTTTCAGCAGTGGAAAATCCTAACATGACAGTTGGATGACTCTCTGCGGAGCGGGAACGCTGGGAATGGTCTTGCTCGGATGTCTGGAGCGCTGGGGATAACCGGAGGGCATAAAGCTCTCCTCACTCTATAAAACGAAGTTCCCACAGCGGCGGCAATAGAGGGTCACAAACGTGGACCGGGAACAAACATCATAATCATACCACTCTAACACAGTGGTTCCAGAAAATTGCTCTGATAACACACTGTATCTCCGTGAGCACTCATTACCACACTTTTTTCCATCTTGGGGTGGGGGGGGGGGACATTTATAGTCGCGCTTTTCTCAAACGACTTACCATTTAAATTAAATAACATACCATGAACATGACTCAGAGATTGAAACGACAAAGTATATTTAGTTATCAGCGACTCCGCTATAAGAAATTCCACATAGAGATCAAACGTTAAATGTTTTACAGCGATAAAATGCATGAGAGGGCAATATCTTAAAGTGTTATTGTATTTCTGTATGCTTATGATTTGTGGCACT
>NC_044500.1:12225540-12305540 GCF_902362185.1 Chanos chanos | reverse complement strand
GCGGACGCTCGCGCTGCCTTTACAACCTCCATTTTGATGCTGTGAAATATTGATTTTGTATTCCTCGCAAATAGCTATTAAGTTGCTTCGCGAACAAACAATCAAACGGGTAAATAAAGATGACAAAAAAAAAAAGAGAGAGAGAGAGAGAGAGCTATACGCTGCTACATCCGTCGCTCTTGCTTGCGTGTGGAATTTCAGCAAAGAAAGAAAGAAAGAAAGAAAGAAAGAAAGAAAGAAAGAAAGAACGAAAGAAAGAAAGAAGGAAAAGGAAATGTGGAAAGCGAAAAGAAGAGGAAGGGTGGAGGGAAGTAAGGTGTAAAACGAAGAGACAGAAAGAAAAGAAAAGAAAAGAAAAGAAAAGAAAAGAAAAGAAGAGAGGGAACTATGTGACAGTGGAGTAGTCGAGCCCAGTGGGTGTTGTCTCAGGTGTGTGTGGTCTCAGGGAAGAACAGATGATGCAGAGTGACTGGGTGAGAACCTGGCCCTGTCTGCACACAGCAATGACAAACGGTTTAAATTATTATTGTACTTCTATAAATGATCCCTTTCTTGTTTTCAAATAGGAATCCAGCTCATCACGGTAGTGCATGTAACACTATATGTATACCATATGTATAACATAACACTATATGTTATCATTTTTACTATTACGCACTTCACAAGGCTCACTCATCAGACACAGAGAAAGTCTTATCACAATGATGAAGAAAGATGCTGAGAGTATGTCACCAGATGGAAAGGTGGAGAAGGGAGAATTCAAAAAAGAGGAAGTCCAGAGAATAGATAAGATAGTAAAGGTAGGAGTGAGGAGGAGAGAGTTAAGGAGGAGAGGGGAGAGCGGAGGAGAAGAGGAGAGAAAGGGGAAAGGAGAAGTCACAAATGTATCCACTTAGAACGGGCTGTCAGTCCCTGGCAGGTCATGGTTAGTTGGATCAATACCCCCGAGCCCCCTCCTGACAGCCCACCAGCGTGCGTGTGTGTGTGTGTGTGTGTGTGTGTGTGTATGTTTAAAGGTCCATGGACAGCTGTCCACCCTGTCGATGGGGATGAAAGAGTGGATTACTTTCAACAGCTACACTGATTGGCCAAATCCATCAGCTCCCAATCACCGTTTGAGCATGCCGCCAGACCCCCCCCCCCCCCCCCAACAAAACCCCCCACCCTCAAAGCCCTTCAGACCTCAAATTCTTCACATTAACCCCCATAACCGCTACAGAAACACAACAGCAAAATTTCATTCATTTTTGCCCATTTTGACTGGATTTGCTTAATGGATTGGCAGAACTCCTCCGTCCTGCGGTTTAGAGAACAGGGCTTTACTGTCTGCTTTTCCGCTCCGGAGTGTATAGCTAACCCCTCTCTGGACAATGAGCCTCCCCAAATAATACAGGGAAGTGTGATAATTACAGCTATTCTGAGAAACCCAACTCCACAACCCCTCACCCCCTTGCCCCCGCCTCCACTCTCTCCTCTTCTAGCCTGAGAGAGAGCTGGGGTGAGAGAGGACCAGAGAGAGAGAGAGAGAGAGAGAGAGAGAGAGGGAAAGAGAGAGAGGGAATTATTGTTCTATACTCACAGTAAAAGGAAATACACTTTTCCCTTCCTGGAGGTAAATATTTGTCTTTGCTTAGCCAGCTGACCAGACCCAAGGCTTAGGTAGCCGGAAACAGGGCTCGGAAAGGCCTCAAATGGACCTCCAACAAACCACATCCCTGCACCCCCCCCCCCCCCCCCCCCCCCCAAAATTGCCTTGTTATCTTCACCTCATCTCCAAATGTGATTAGCCAACTGCGGTGCCCTGTTGCAGTGATGACAACCCATTTCCCACAATGCTATGCTCCGCAGCCTGCGTGGTCGGCGGGCGGAAAGAGTGGGGATTCGGCAGGGTGTAGGCCCACACTCTGGGCCTTAATTGAGTCATAAAGCGTGTGTGTGTGTGTGTGTGTGTGTGTGTGTGTGTGTGCTCACTGGACAGGAAGTGTTGATAATAGAAAGAGGAGAGAGAGAGAGAGAGAGAGAGAGAGAGAGAGAAAGCATGGCACTAAAACTAAACAACAGCTGATACACTTGAGGACTCATGACTGTCGCAGTGTGACACAGAAACAAAGCAGAATTTTAGTTTTTGGTACGTTAGTTTAAAAAAAAAAATTCATCTGCATGTTGTATGGGGATAGGAAGTTCAACTCCAAAAAAAAGTTAGAATTTAAAACACGCATATTTAATCTTAGAGTTTGTGTTAACTTACACCTTTTCTCACTGTTACAAGTTTAATGCATCTCTGAACATATGTATAGCCAGCAGGTGGTGATTTTCAGATGGGGTGGGGTCATTAGATGTAAAAATAGATATTGTTTTGAGAACAGCAGCAGTGGCAAGGCAAGAGGGACCTGTTTGACTCAGTCAGCTCTTACTTCCATGCAGACACGCACAAGCAATATGTCTAAGTGACCCTGCTCAACCCAACACAGCTTTCAGCACAGGACTGGTACGTATATGTATGTGTGTGTGTGTGTGTGTGTGTGTGTGTGTGTGTGTGCGTGTGTGAATGTGTGTGTTTATTGTGCCCGCTCGTATGAGGTCAGCTCTTCCCTCCACCCACTCCCAGTCAAACCTGGTCCAGTTGTGTTGGGAGACACTGATGTGATTACAGATACACACACGCGTGCCCCTGAACCTCACTGAATGAAAACTTAAATGTTTTTTTTCCCCCTCATAATGGATATAGTAGTGTTGAGGTTTCATATATTCTCTGCAATTCTCACTGTTTACAAAATAAATACTTATAATAATACAAGTATCTGTTTACCCTTTTATTGACTGGTTACTTATCAAATACTTACTTGTGAAAAACAATGCATTTATCAAGGACAAGATCATGCTAAAGGATAAACGTGTGTAGTATGATTGGATGGCTAAGCATACACGTCTACATGTTCAGCCAATCACTGATTTTGTTCTACAGCCTGTCATAACTGAAAAAGGCAGTTCTGCTCTATGCCAGGGAAAGTTATTGATTAGCATATTACTATGTTCAAAAGCTTATCACAGACCAGGCATATGTGACAGATAAGGTTTAAGTTTTAGCTAGATTTCCAAACAGCTAGTGTACAAGATAATACAGACCAAACAGAAAATCTTTTTTATCTACAAGTAGAAAAGCCAAAAAAAAAAAAAAACCCTAAAAAAACCAACAGAGTGTGAAAGAGCGAAATAAATAATTTAGCTCCATGCTCTGTGTGCTTAACATGAAAAGAAGAAGTAAAAGCCTTGGATATTCTGTATATTTTTGCTCTTCGGGGAAACTAATTAATAACATAACCATCCCAATTACGCTCAGAGGGGAATCTTTAATTGGATTTTACTTTGGAATCGTTATGTGGTTAGGATTCATTAATTAATCAAAATAGCTTATTTTACTGCCTGGATGGGGGGGGGGGGGGGGGGGGGGGGGGGAGCAAAGAAGTGTCGCTCTGTGCGCGTCGTAGAAATTTGCATAGAGATTCTGGGCTTCAGGGAGTGGTGGGGTATTTTGCATGGAGGTAAATGATAAAATTCAACAAAATAGCCTGTATTCAAATGTGTTTGATGATATTGATTTAAAGGGTTTTTGAACCAACCAATGTCATTTCTCATTCCACATGGTAACCTTGGTGTGTCATTTTCCATAATGTGCCATTATTGTCATATTACACTTATTACAGAGCTGAGGGAGATTTAAACATGTGCAATATAACATCTTTAATCTTAATTCACTTAAATGCTGTTT
The DNA here is from genome assembly GCF_902362185.1 of Chanos chanos. Classification (NCBI taxonomy): domain Eukaryota; kingdom Metazoa; phylum Chordata; class Actinopteri; order Gonorynchiformes; family Chanidae; genus Chanos; species Chanos chanos. The sequence continues at coordinate 12,301,771 of NC_044500.1, read as the reverse complement.
ATCATTAAGAGCGTATTTCACTTCAATGTGGAAAGAAGATAGAATAACAAAAAGGAAATCTTTCTTCAACGCTTGCCGTATTGCTGTCCCATCGTGTGATGCCAAGTGCAGCTACGGTGGTGTTTGACCATACATATAACATGCACTGGAATAATCATCTACCTTGTTATTACTTGTTGGTTATTACCAACAATGCCCTTAACTGTGTTTTCTGTAGGATAGAACTTTGATCCTTCAAGGACGGTCTTTTTCAACTCTCCCGGTCTGCTCCATTCAATGTCATTCTTGGCGACAAACAAGAGTGATGCTTATATTACCATACCTAAATTAATAACTCTCCTACCAAAACAATACAATTATGTTATAAGTGACAGTGAATACTTTCATTTTTATTTGGTATTATTTTCTGAAAATTGTTCAGTGTGTGTGTGTTTGTGAAAAAGAGAAACTGAACCTTCATTCTAATAGAGAATCATACTTCCATCGTTTTGCATTAGACTCACGCTCTGATTAAAGATTTCAAATCCCTCTTTCCCACTGTACTCTCCAGCATCCACGCTGAGCCTCTTCCCAGCAAGAGCCAACTGTCATTTTCTCTTTTTCTCTTTACTCCCCTCATCCGTCTCTCTCTCTCTCTCTCTCTCTCTCTCTCTCTCTCTTTCACTGTGTTTGGTTTCCCAGCGACAGGCCTCCTCTTCATTCACTGATTCTGCTGAGCCTCTAATCCCAATTAGACTAATTAACGAGAGCTCTTAGCACAATGCAGACGAGAAAGACAGAGAGAGAGAGAGAGAGAGAGAAACAGAATGAGAGCAATTCTATCATTCAGCAAACTGCCCAGTCTACACAATACACCCAGAGAAGGCCCGGAAACATATCTTTAACCAGGAAGTGAAAGTTTCACAATAAACCCAAAACTTACATCCAGTCTCTCTCCTCTGTCAGGCAGCTGGTGCCTAAATGAACAGGATGAGAAAACAATAACATCTATCCACTCCAGTGCATTTTAACCTCTCTCTTTCTCTTTCACTCACAAAAAAACACCAGAAATCACAGCATCACAAGAACTCCAAAACACAATCCTAGAGAGAATGAACAAACAAACATGATTGTTAGTAAAGGAAAAACAATGAGGCAAGAGGACAAAAAGGGACATTTTGCCCTTGAAGGAAACTGATTTTCTAGTACAATAAAACTTGGCATTTTTTTGGACTGAGTCCATAAGGACAGGACAGTTCCTCTCAAACTGTTTCTCTTCTTTGTCAGTCTCTTAATTTCTCCTATATCAGAACTATTTAACTTAGGATTCTTCATTTGGTAATCGATCGAGGAATCAATCGACCCATAAGCCACCGATGTCTTTCTTTTTTCTTGAGTTATGTGAAATGTGTCTTCACGCCAAAGTTGTCATTAATCAGTGGTAACAGAGACCCTCTCGTGTACATGGTTTCCTAATTTCCATGAAGGGGTGTGGTGCGGTCTATATCAATAGAAACAACACCATCACGTCCCTCTGTTTGAGCGGAGGCTTCGCCCACAACAAGGACTAAAACAATATATTGACATCTTCCAGTGTACGGACTAACCCTCCCTGCATTTGTTTCTAAATATCACTCTATTCAGCTAGCCACCCTCTCATGCCCATCAATCTAGCTTGTCCTCAGACACATCCATATATTCATGTGTGCGCGAGCGACACGTGTGCCGAGGCGTGTAGCGCGGCTTGATGGACGTGTAATTCCACACAAAGTAAATCAATTAAGCAGCCCTGTCGCCCCACGGGAACCGTGTGGAGAGAGAGTGAGGGAGAGAGAGAGAGAGAGAGTGAGTCTTTTTTTTCTGGTTCCATGTTTGACCTTCTCTCCAGTCTCCTTCTTCCCACTATTCACTATTCAAATCTGTGTGCATTTGTCTATGAGAGTAAGAGAGAGAGAGAGAGAGAGAGAGAGAGAGAGAGAGAGAGAGAGAGAGAGAGAGAGAGAGAAGAGAACACGATATCTGCCATCCCAGATCAGATTAGGCAGTTTACAAAACACTGAGCCAAGTGGATTTAGTCTAATCCAATCTCCTGCTCACAGGTGTTTTCTGATAATCTCTCTCTCTCTCTCTCTCTCTCTCTCTGACACACAAAGAGTGGGTGTTTCAATAAATGTATGTTCTTTATAAAAAGACACATTATTAAGGTTTGAGAGCCCTCATATTACAATATCGTACATTTTTAAAACAGGCTTGTTTCACAACATTGATAGGATATCTGAATGCATGGATTTACAGATATCTCGTAAAAAGAAAATGTATTTCTGTAGCCCCCCCCTCCCCTCCCCTCCCCTCCCCTCCCCTCAAATTGCCTGACCTGACATTGAAAATGAATGTCTGATTAGTCAGGGATGTTCAATAGTTCTCAATAGAACAGTCATCTCAATTGTGGGCAGGAAATTAAATTCTCAGAAAAAAAAAAAAAAACGTCCCTTATCACATCCTTCCCCTACGTTTAGCAACGTCCCCAACCCTGAACCTTCACCCCGATGATCCCAGATGAGTTGAATTGTGAGAAGATCGCGTGGTCACTATTTGCATAAAGAAAAAAAAAAAAGGGAGCGAATCATCAGTCGACGTACCTTAAGTTATTATTCAAGATAAATATTGCCAACAGCTGTGGATGGCGCTGCATGTAACAAAGGGAGCAATTAGGAAAGACGGATGCGGCTTGATAGCAGCTATATACCTGCCGAGTTGTGTTAACAACGACCAAGACCCCACGACGATTTTTGTTTTAGAGGACGTCTTATAGCGAGTGAAAAAAGAAAAAAAAACATAGAATGAGCAAAAGAAGTGTGATGGCTCTAAGTCTTTATTTACTTACAGGAAATAGAAGTGTATTTCTTATTCCAATTCAAAAAGCGAGCAAAATGCAATATATTAGCGATAAATGTTTGAAGTCTATTTAGGAAATAACTATATTTGAGACCAAACCGGAGGAGGGAGGAAGACAGAGAGAGGGGGGGTGGTGAGTTCAGGCTCAGGCCTGTGCTAATCTCTTGTGAACTAAGTCTATGCAGAACGTGTTACTCCGGGCTAATCATTAAATATTTCATGAGAACAGATACACAATGCAAGACTGCCACCCTTTTAGCATTTGCAGAAGTTAACACTTCCATCCTTTAAGCACAATGGACTCTTTATGACTATGACTGTCAGAAAAAAACTGAATGTCACGAATTATAATCAGTACACATTTAGACTGTATAACGAAAATAGCATTTTAAACCTACATGCAGTTAACTTTCACCAGCATCAGTGAAAGTACATTCCACATGCTCTTCACTAATGACTATCAGTCATTTGATTTGATATACAATGCATCTCTGTACCTTGGCAATAAGGACGCAATATTGCGACATATTGGCAAGCTCATTTGCTTTTCACATGGAGTGCTGTGTCCAAAAAAATCCGCCCCCTTGGGATAAACACGTGTACGTGGAGCGAGGGCGCGCCGGCCCCTGCAGCAGGTGGCCCATTGCTGCCTAATGAACACAGCAATCTGTTACTATCGCGGCGGCGCTTTTCACCACACAATTAGGCGACTAAGCGTGTAATTATTCCGGGCCAACAAGAAGAGGCTCTCCTTTAATTTCATCTATTCATTTCTGTTTACTCACCCACACTCCTCTCATTAATGAGAGATTTTCCAGTCTATGCTAATTGGTTTCAATAACATTCATTTTAGTTGAAAGGGAACGATTCTGTTAATTGAGAAGCGGAAAAGGAGGGGGGAAAAGCCACATCTTTTCATTTTCGAGTGCGGCCGCGAGACGACGCTTTTGAACGCGCTCAACAGGTTCTGAGCTAATGAAATTAAGTGACGCGGGCCGTAGCAAAAAGGAAAGTCCAAATTAAAAGCAATTTATTTCTCATTGAAGCATGTGGCAGTGCTCGGGCACAATTAATGCGCCACGCATATAAAGGATAAAGGAACAAGAGAGACATCTAATGATCACGAGGGAAGGTGAGCTGGGCTCCCGCTTATTTTCCGCTGCATATTGGAAAAATGGATGAAAATAGTTCGATGCATATCCACTAATAGCTGTTTCAACAGGACACGTCATCAAATAAAGCGATATGCCCTGGTAGAGCTATGCATGAAAACAAACATCTTTCACTTACCCAATGTTTCAGGAGTACTGAGGGACCATGATTTCTTCCTGTTTGTGATTTAAATTACGGCTCAGATAATTAGTTCGATGGCCCTAGGTAATCTCTAACATTGAATGAATGAAAAAAATATTTAATTCCATTTAATCATTATTAACCCAAATCTAGAACACTGAGCTTTGGCAAAGCTGAATTATCTTTAGTTTTTGCCCTGTGGTAGGCCACGCGCTTATGTAAACGATGACTAAAATCCTCTCTCTGAAGACCACCTCCGGTACAGCTAACACAAGATAATTTGAGGCAATTTGCATGTCATTTACATAATATCAGGACACATGCTTCAAATAGGTATGAGTGTGTCTTAATTACAATGAGTTCTGCTTTTCAAAAAACACACGTTTGCATTCTAATTGAGTTAACTGGTGCTCGCTTGCACGAAGCAAGAGCAGCCATGCAAAAAAAGGCTGTTTAGAATGTATTTAGCGATGTAGAGTAATTATGTTCTATTAAGTAGTCTATGCTATCGCTAGTCCCCTTAAGTGATTGACTTGATGAGATATGAATTTTTATGTCAAAATCTCCCTGCACAGTCAGTGGCGTGGATTTATAGCTAAACAAGAAGTTTTCGGTCATTCAAGTACGTACCTTAATAGGATCATTTTACATAATCATTAATAGCGTTCCGCAAACAAGATGATTTGTGAGTATAACACATGAGTATTGGTAGTGAATTATATCATACTGAAAATTACTGTCTTTTGTCCCGATAACAGTGGCACGTTATCCCCCTTCCAACTTAAATTGTTTCGGTATGACGGTTACCTTCAAACTGTCAGCAGACCTTTAAGCAAAGCATCTCTCTTTATCCTATCAGACCTGGAAGGAATAAACTGCCATGAGGGGTGTGTGTATGTGCGGAAAGGGGGGGGGGGTGTAGAGGTATTAAAGATTGTCAGCTATATTTTTACACCTCATTAGCAGTTAGTGGTTGTGTACCAATTAGTTCTCTCTCTCTCTCTCTCTCTCTCTCTCTCTCTCTCTCTGTACAAAGTATGGGTGCAGATTAATTGATGTGCTGGATGTATTCAGGGCTGGGGTAAGAGTACCTGGGGTTGCCAAGGTTACCAAATGGAATCCTCCCTCAGACATCCCTGATCTGCATAATTCCATCATATCATTCAGTGCATTTCAAAGTGAGGTTGATGAATGGCACCTTCAGAAGATAATATTTCTGCTTGGATGTAATAAATCTTATGTAAAGTGTTCTGAATTTCATACACCGCTAGTGGTTTTGGGGGGGGGGGGGGCGCAAGGAGAAAAAAAATAAAACGCCTCTCACGTTGTGACTCAATGAGGTTATGACAACAGGAAGGTTCTCTCTCTCCCTCTCTCTCTCTCCCTCTTTCTCTCTCTCTCTCCCTCCCTCTCTCTCTTCCCCGTTCCATTGTGAACATTAGTGCAATTTCCTACCTGGCTCTTCTGGGTTCACCCTGACTTTGTGATTTCAGACTGGTGGTCATTCATTATGTTTAACCATAGAGGTGAAACGAGGGCAGGTCATTTCACTGTGTGATATCTATGTATATCTTTTTTTTTTTTAATCCTTTGGCTTATTTCCATTTTTTTTAAGATGTCTAGTCTGTCGTCATTCTTTAAGTCTTTAACTCAGGGATATAGTTCAATATAAAATGAATTATGCTTGCACCATAATGCTGATACATACATGTTACACTATGACAGTGAAAGTTTGTAGTCTTTGCTTGTCATGGGGCACCTCTTTGAGGAATCCAGTTGTGTGTGTGTGTGTGTTTTATGAGCATATGTATGTGTGTGTGTGTGTTTTTATAGATTGACATGGTAAAGTCTTTGGTCTGTCAGGAATCGACTCTCCCAGACACAAGACAAACACCTGTGCAACTGATTTCTTTCTTCAGACAGTCAGAGCCCCCCCCCCCCACACACACACACACAAGCCAAGAGTGGCATGTTATTAGCACACCCCTATTAATAATACAGCAGAGGGGTCAACCTCCTTTGACCCTGGCCGTTCTGTAATGTTTTAAAAGATGATGCGGCCCAGGCTCCAGCAGCCCGGCAAAGCTTAATCCTCAGCGTGACTTTTCATTTATTTATGACTCTGGTTATGTCTTTCTTTTTTCTCCTCCTTTCCTCCCTCCATTCAGGATCTTTTGTTTGCCTTTACCCGGCGCATGTATTTACCATGCATTAAGACTCATTAAGCGCTAATTGAATGTTGAGTCGCTAAGGGGCGACTGGCGATGGAGTGAGTGTGATAACTAATGATGAGAGAGGGAAATAAAGAGAGAGAGAGAGAGAGAGAGAGAGAGAGAGAGAATGCTCTTTTTGTTCCCCCCATCGCCTGTTTTCACTGTGTCTTCCTGTGGTAAACATTCCTTACTTAATTTCCCTCTCCTGCTCTTTTGATTTTCATTAGGGGAGAAAAAAAAACAAAAAAAAAACGAGTTTTCATTTCTTTCCTGTTACGTCTGTGTTTGTGTGTGTGCATGCGTGTGTGTGCGTGTGTGTGTACGCGAGTTCTCCCCGAGCTGTAAAATTAAAGGCAAGAAAAAAGTGTGTGTTTTCTCTATAGAGTTTGTGACTGATTGCATTTGTTTACTAATTAGGTTTTATTTTCTATTATTAATGTTTTTAATAAGCTGAGAGTCAGGTGGGGTTGACAGTAATGAATGGGTTATTTTAGCTGATCGTTATTGCTGGGCTGCTCAGCTCCCTAATAAAGCAGATAATTACTCCATGTTTGCACACAGACACATAAAGAACTACACATTGACTTTTTGACAGCCTGTGATAGCAGTGCCGCTAATGGATTTTAAAATTCTACCTTTATATCCATCACAGTTTGGAGCAGCATGTCATGTATTCAATTAATGCAGAGAAACTATTAAAAAGTTCCCACAGCGAATGAAAAGGTAAGGTAGCTTAAACAGGCGACATACGCATCCTAAAGGGGACAAAAACACACACGCGCACACACACACATATATATATATAGAAAGAAAAAGAGAGAGACAGAGAGTGAATATGTCATTGACCGTTAGACGCATTTCTGTTTGATCGTTTCAGCATCTATGCCGCGCGTGCGAAACCGAAGGCCAGGGCCGACTTTTCAAATGATTCTCACACACCTTCTTTTGTCAGGTGTCAGTAAATTTGGCCCCGACCCACCGTTATTTATGTCGGAGATAACAAGAAACTTCCGATCGTCCCTGGCAAACGATAGCACAGCTCCTCTCTATGCTAGACAGGAAATTACAGAGTAAGTGCCTTTCTGGGTGATAGCGAAATTAAAGGAGAACCGTATCGCACAAACTCTAATTAAACACTGAACAGCAGAGCTGTGTCTGCACCATCATTGGCTAACTAATGCTGTCAGGATGTAGGGTCTCTCTCTCTCTCTCTCTCTCCCCTGCTGACGCAAATATAACTATAATCAAAATTGTACAAACTATACTACAGATTATATGGGATCACAGATTTAAGCAGACTTGTATTTATATATTGTCAGTCTTCATCTTTCATCCAGATTTCCATCATCGTAATCTTGGAGGCTGAGTGAGATTTTTTTTTTTTTTTTTTTTTTTTGAGGGCCCAAGAACCCATACATGTTCTCGTACTCTTTTACACTCACACACACACACACACACACACACACACACACACACACACACACACAGCACACAGCTGGAAACAAGTTTAGCCGTCATTTAAGGAAACTAATGAACAATAGCCCATCTGTCTCTAATTACAAATGCTTTCTGACTGGAAAGAGAGAGAGAGAGTGAGTGAGAGAAGTACGAAGAAATAAGAAGATGAGAGTGAGGCAGTTCTTGCCGTTTTTTAATCATTCTATTCTTCACGTCCTAATTCATTATTGTTTTTTTGTGACAGCCCTTCTCCGTGGGCCCACACGCCCCGCCGTCTCTAATGACGGCACATGTCGCGGCAATCTCCCAATCAAATCATCAGCCACATTATGAAGTTAATTTCAAATGATTGACAGTCCTTTATATGCGTGTCGCTAATCTTCTGTAATTTCTTTTCTTAACATGAGGAAGAGGCAGCACGACAGAGACAGCTTTGTGAAAGAGAAGGAACGAATAGGTAGAGGACGGGTGAAGACTGGCGCTAAGTCAAAGACAAAAGTAAAGTGAGAGAGAGGACCGTCTTTTACCCCCCCCCCCCGGGCCGCTAATTACGGCCGCGGGTTTTCGCTTGGCAAGCACGTGAAGTAATTTGGTGGCAATATACTTGGTTTAAGTCGTTGAAGCTTTTGAGCCGTTTTTTTATTTGCCTTTTGACGTTTGAATCATCAGTGGTCGTCTGAAGATCCATTTTATTGAATGTTGGACATCAGAGGTCGCGAGCTGATGTAATAAATCTGACAGCCACAAAAGTTATGATTCAGGCTTGTTCAATACCTTTAACATTTAAATCATTTAATTGGCCTAGTGCTATTTTAGTATTTAGAACTTTCCTTTATTTCTCTGGATTCCTCTACTCTGCAGGACACGCAAGGACATCTCTGGTTTTGTCTTTTCAACTGTTTGACTCACAGAGATATAGTTTTATATCAGTTTCAAATTAGAACTTGTCATCAAACTCCATGTACTCAAAGAGTCTGTCGCTCTCTCTCTCTCTCTCTCCCTCTCCCCTGTTCCCTCCTGTTCTCCCTCTCTGTCTCTCCTCATTATGGGACTGCTGATCTATGGGTCCTCCATATATTAATGTTTATGGCTATTGATCTTCCCAGCATAAAGGATTATTTTACAAGAGTCATGGAGTCTTAGTAGTTGAAGACAGGAGAGTATATAAAGGTAACTGCAGATGTAGAGCAGGAGCCTGTGACAGTAAACACAAGTAAGGATCAGGTGACTGTGTAAGTCATTGTAAAGCTGAAGTCTGAGAGGGGAAGTAAAGATATATGAATAGCGTAATGTGCTGCTGTCCCAGGTGGTAGTTGTTACTACTATACGGTTTTGACTGACGGTTGGCGTGGGATGGTGTGTGTGTGTGTGTGTGTGTGTATGTGTGCGCGTGCCTAGAATATCTATAGGTGCCCAGCTGTCAGTTTCCTGTTATCTATCCAAGAGTAGGGCTGATCTATCAATTAGCGAACAGGTGATTTCCCCAGACAGCGTGTGGTCGCTACCCCTGTAGAGATGCAGGACACTGGGGATGGTCCCATGTGGAAAGGGGGTTAGCATGGGGGGGGGGTGCTGACAGGGAACAGGACTGATGGGAGAGGACAAGAGGAAAATAAGACCACGTTGGGAGTCAACGTGCTGAATATGAACAGGATTGGCAGCGTAACTTATCAGAGCCGTGGTTTGCACAGGGTACGTTGGCCCGTGCCCAGGTCAACTGTGTTGTTTTAGGCTTAAGGAAAGACCAGCATGGGGATTAAGCTGTTTATATAAAGACAATAAATGTCTAGACTCACACCACAGTAAGAGATGGTTATATGTGACCTGGTCAACGTTATGTGGAGACCTGTGGTGCGTGTGGGTGTGTGGATGTAGACTCCATGACAAGGACAGTTGAGATTTATCTTCACCCCTGTTTAATTTGATGCTTTAAATCACAGGTGAAGTCATGTGAAAGTGGTCTAAAAATAAAAGACGGCTGATGACATCACTGCTGCCATTATAGAAGGTTCTGGAATAATGACTGCAGAGCTGAAATACCTCAGAGCTCCTGGCCCCACTGTTTATTTTATGTGTACGAATAAAACATGTAATTGTGAGGCCTGAGTAAACCAGAAATTAATCTGACCAAGTGCCCCCCTGGGAGGGTTTGTAATGAGTTGACCTATGCACCTCATTTCGGAAAATGTTCAGAACACATGACAAAAATGCAAATATCCTTTTTTTTTAGTGTCAATCATAATTTCAAGTTTGAAAACCATTTAACATATGTAGGAGTTTTGTATATCAGCTGTGATGTTTTTTCTTGGCCTCTTCGTTTAAGACGATGAATGTCGATATATAGAGTTCACCAGGAATAGTCAGTTTGAAGTCAGTTTGACATATTCCTCTTAAACTGATGCTCATTGGGGTTCTCTGTTTCCATCTCACCTAAGGCAGATATAGTGCAGACTGTGTTTAAGAGAGAGAAATATCAACTGATGAAGGGGGATGTGGGCCAAATGCATGTCAATCAAAATCAGACGTTTTGTAATCCTGCTCAGTTTTGATTGACTGCTCTTTAGATTTTTCAATCCCAAATTGTTTCAGTACAGATTTTTTGGGGTTTTTTTTTTGTTTTTTGAGATGATCTTCATTTTTTTCCCCCCAGTATTCAAGCTTATCAGGCTTTTCTCGATCTCACTAGATGGAGTTTTTTTTTTTTTTTTTCCAGAGATACACTCCAGAGAGGGAGAGAGACAGAGAGAGTAAGCAGTTGAGGATAAATGCATTTTTCATCGTTATAGATTCTCTCTTGTTCTCCCTTGGCAGCTCAAGCAACCTCAGATTTTACATCGCAGCCCCTGCCCACAGGCTCTTCTAGCGGGTTGGACGCTATCCAAGCAGGGGAAAAAAAAAAGTAATTTAAACATTACAGGAAATTAAATCTCACCATTCTAAATTTTGCCTAAAAGTTTCTGTACAATGAAAATGTCAGCCGTGAATTATAGAGTCAAAATTCATTCCGTTCTCGACTTTAAACCGTGGATATACACGCTTTTGACAAGGCGGTTCTCCAGAATCCTCCCTGACCTTGTTACTCCGTTTCTTTCTGTTCTTCTTTAGTCCGTCAAAACCCACCTGTGTCTCCTGAACCCGCTGAAGAATGGCTGTCAATCAGCATGTGGGTTTATCATCTCTGCCTTTCTTTCTGTGTTCTCCTCTAAGCTGTGTCACTCCTCTGATCACAGAGTAAAGATTTAAATTTGCCCATCTACTGATACAGCTACAGATTACTAATCATTCACTTTAATTTACTGGAAATTTATTTCAAGTTCTTTGAGTTTGAACACATTGTACTGACAGAGAATGGATCTTTGGACAATCACCAAGTTATATCTGAGGTGCAGAATTACATTTTTCAGGGCTACATCGAGAAAAATTTTTTTGCTTGATACGGGATCATTTCAGGAGAGCCCTCGCATCCATCCCAGAAGACATCTCTTTCAAGGTTCATCAATGGTAAGACCCTCCAACAAGGTGAAAAACATCAAAGTGACTGAAGATGTCAATCTGGCATTCATTGGCCATGTTGTGACGCTCACACGATCGTGCTGATACGCGCTCTACGACATCGAAAAATCAGGCTGTGCACTGCACCCAGTGCAGTCTTGAGACTAGGCGCTGGTGTTTTCTCTGCAATGCACACCAGGCCTGTATCCCTGCATGTTCAATCCATCCACATCAGAGGATGCAAAAAAGAAGCAGCTCGCTCCGTTTTCATGTCACTCCTCTCTCTGTCTCCCTCCACTGGCTGCAGCCCGTTGCAGCCCTGCATGGGGTTCTAGACCTTGACTTGGGCCTTCAGTGCAGCCAGTAGAACTGCTCTGGTCTAGATCCAATCCGTGATCAAACCATACATCCCGGGTGCGTCTGCTCAGGTCTCCTTCAGCGAGGCGTCTAGTGGTATTGACTGGGTCTGGGTTAAGGTTCTCGATCTTGAGTCTTTTCGCACCTTGCTCAGAAATGGTCGAATGAGTCGCCTCTGTCTCTCAGATTCTCAGACATATTGAGCTCATTTTAAAAATGCCCCCCCCCCCCCCAAACTCAACCCTTTGGCCCCTTTTGGCCCTTTATCCATTATCCTCACTGACACAGGCTCTCCAACTGTGATAGGCCCCTAATAGCACTACACAGACGTTGCTACTCCTTAGCACATGTCTGTATTTTAGCTGCAAGGTAAATAAATGTAAAAAAAAAAAAATTAAACAAACAAATAAATAAGGAGATTCAATAAAGCACTAAAACCATACACGGTCCTTAGAGTGGTTCTTGGCACTAGTTTTGCATACTTGAGACGTGTTGATTTAAGACTATTCTCTATGCTGTTTTGAAAGTTGCTGTGGATAAAAGCATCCGCCAAATGAGAATAAATGGAAATTTATGTTTTTCGGAATGAAAACCCACAGCGTCGATATGACAACTCTCTCTGCCCAGTAGTCATGTCTCTCTCTCTCTCTCTCTCTCTCTCTCTCTCTCTCTCTCTAAAACTCTTTGGCAGTAATGTTGTTGTATATTAAAGACAGGTCGGTGGGGCGCGTGTTGGAATGACCAGGGGCGTAATTAAAAAGAGACTGGGGGGTAAATGCATCAGAAAAGCGCCTGACAGTGAGGCCTGACGCGGCAGGAGATGATTTTAATTTGCGCCCCACCCTCAGGTGAGAGGCGTAGACTGGCCTTGACCCTGCGCTGACTGTATGGATTAATGCAGCGGAATGACTGCTGAGGCTATCATTGCGGCAGGCATCATTAATTATCCTTATTGATTGTTGCTCTCAGAGATAAAGCGTTCTGCTGACTGGGAAACACTCTCCGCTTGCACAAGGTCAAGGCTAAAAAAAGAGAACTTAGATAATCGCAACAGGGCTCAAGCTAGGAAGGGCTTGACCGATCGAGAATATATATGGCCCTACCCACCAACCTCTTTTTTTTTCTTTTTTTTTTTCGCTCTCTCTCTCTCTCTCTCTCTCTCTCTCTCTCTCTCTCTCTCTCTCTCTCTCTCTCTCTCTCTCTCTCTCTCTCTGTCTCTCTCTCTCTCTCTCTCTCTCTCACGGCGAAACTGCGCATTCAAATTCGGGCTCGTTCCATTGCTCTGATAGGAGAGATTCAATATTGCTTCGATTCTTACCTTTACTTTCCTTCTCATTCTCTCCTCCTTTTCTCTCTAACACTTGAAATATTGTCGTTCTCATTCTCTCTTCTCTCTTTATGGGCAACTGTAGATTTTCCTACTTCTACTTTTAACACACATCAGCCGGCGCCCTGACAGAAGTGGATCTACATGTCGAGTGCCGACGGTTCCTTTGCTTGTATCTGGGTTGGAGGGCAGAGCAGTCACGTCGTGAGCGATGAGAGGGCCGGGACGGGGGAAGCTATACCCCGGTGCTCGGTGGCGATTAAGTTTCTCCCCCCCCCCCCTCCTTTTGCCATAATGGAAGTAGTGAACAAGAAGCAGGAAGTCAGGGTTTTATATTTACACAGCTGTACATCACCCATCTGCTTATGTGTGTGTGTGTGTGTGTGTGTGTGTGTGTGTGTGTGTGTGAGTGTGTGTGTGTGTGTGTGTGTGTGTGTGTGTGAGTGTGTGTGTGATTTTCTGTATGTGTTTGCATAGGGGTGTGAGTTTTCTCCTCATATACCTTTCTGTGTGAGAATTTTAGAGGTACCTGCTGAAACTGTATAGCTTAGAAAGAAGAGAGATGACAGAGAGACAGACTATGGGTAAAGAGACACAAACAATAAAGGAAAAAATGAAAGAGAGAGAGAGAGCATGACAAACACATAGAGAGAGTTAAAGGAGAAAGAGAGGAAAAGACATAGATGAAACATTAGAGGTAGCAGTCAGCAGGTTTGTGTATGTCTGTGTGAGTATGTGTATATGTGTGTCTGTATGTGTGTGTGTGTGTGTGTGTGTGTGTGTGTGTGTGTGTGTGTGTGTGAGGCTGGAGCTCATGTTTACTACTGAAAGGCTAATTGGAAAGCTTGCTCTGTGTCCTCCCTCATTACAGAGAGCTGGAACGCTGAGAACATGCTCTCTGACAGGGAGGAAGTCCTTGGCACGTCTACTCTTAGCTCTCATATTCCATCGCCATGACGATGTCAAAGCCCATCACAGGAATCAACCACCACACACACCGTAGCTCGGCTCAGTTCTTAAACCAGTTAGACAGCATTTTTCCTGCAACATCTCTCACACTGATGATGTGTTGATTAGTAACTTTTTTTTTTTGTCATGAGGAGGTCAGAGAGATTAGCTATAATCTAGTGGTACTAAACTACTATAAATAAAGTCACAATTCTATTTGTAGAGGCCACCGCTTACGGCCGCGCCCGTCGCGCCCGTTGAAACCCGCGAGCGAACATTCGGCACTTTGGGAAACCCCTTCAGTCCTGACTGGCGTTTGCCGAGCCTTCTCGGGAGCTGTGTGCGCTAGCCGTGGAGCTAGCTGAGACAAAAAGTGAGTCTGACACAAATGTATGCTCTTTTCAAATGGCCGTTTGAGAGAAGCCAGCAGCAGTGCAGCCTCTCCTCCTCTCTCCTCTCATCCCTTGGTCAGTGATTGGCATGTCTTCATATGTGGATTGTGTTCCTTCTCTCGCCCCCCCCCCCCCCCCCCCCCCCTCCCAGTTGTACAACTGCCTAGTGTCAAACACTGGGTATATATATATATATATATAAATATAAATATACAGGGGTTGGGCTGGGGAAAGGGAGGGGGGTCTGGAAGAGGGGGGAAAAGAAGAACAACAGTGCATACACACGGAGACACACGTTCAAACACAAGTTAAGTGAGGAGAAATGGTAGGTTGTGTTACGTGTGAAGAGACACGCCCGGAGAAGACTGTGGTTATGATGGGAGGAGGCAGGAAAATATGTCACGCGGCCCCGACTCCTTCCTGTCCTTAATGTCTATAATTCTAATGATGGAAAGATTAGATGGGGAGAGGTGTGGGAGAAAGAGGTAAGCAGAGAGAAACAGACAGCAGAAGACAGAGAGAGAGAGAGAGAGAGAGAGAGAGAGAAAAGGAGATAAAGAGAGGAAGGGTCTTTCTTTTCATTGCAATGTGTCTGAAGTGTATCAGACAGAGCATTCCAAGGTCTGTAAATTCATTATGCTGTGCTTGCTTTGAAAGAGCAGTGTTCTCTGCATTGTATTCAGAGAGGAATTGCTAAGCAGTAGCCTGAGGCCAGGAGAGAGAGAGAGAGAGAGAGGGAGAGAGAGAGAGAGGCTCCAGCCAGGTATGGCCAGTGTTTCTGCAGGGCACCAGACTCTCCTGAGGATATACCCTGCACATCATGGACATAGGAGTCTGTGTGTATCTCCCTGTATATATATGTGTGTGTGTGTGTGTGTGTGTGTGTCTCTATCCAAGGGAGGAGAAAGACAGGAAGCCAGAGACAGCATATATCCTGGTTAAAATCTGTCCTCATACAACATAATGAAACAAAGTCTGAAATCAACAGTAGATTAATACATTCTCCCTTTATCTTGTTTTAAGATTTTTAAGGAAGATAATGAATCTTTGAATGGATGTGTCTATGTTTTCCCAAAACAACCAATACATGTACAACATGTACAATGTTGACTCAGATAATGCACCGGTTATTCAGAATAGTATTAATTATAGTAGAAATATAATAGTAATATATTTTATTAATTTATCATTTTCTATGATGAAGGGTAAATTAAAAAAAAAAAGCTTTGATCATTATCACTCTGCTTCTCAAAGGGCTGATGCTGACAAAATATTCATATGCTGAAAATCACGTTTATTTATATTTATTATATTTATCTTCTCTTTATTTCCCACAAAACATGACTTTTTCTAATGTGACGTTTGGAAAGGAGGCTGACAGTTTTCAGGTTTGACTCTCGTTCAAATTGTATGTGATTAAGTTGTTAATATTAATTCCATCATCCACTCCCTTTATTTCAATTTATGAGAGTAAAATAATTTTGTATTTGATTAAACTATAATTCCAGAAGGGCTTTGGAATAAATCAGTATTGGCTATAGCCTGTTTCATACACATTGCAGTTAAGCTCGGTGCTTAGATGCTATTTCCATTTTCATGTTTACATAATGTTCTGACGAAAAAAAGACATCAATTGTATGTGTCTCTATATGTCTCTTTGCATGCTAAGAACACACACATACACACACACACACACATGCAAAATCATTTTGGGGCGTTGGTATTCCAGTGTGATGGCCATCTATCTTTTTGACGTCTCCTAACCCAATCCCCTGAGGGTAACTGAATTTAATCCCGAACATTAGATAAGCACCAACCCCCCAACCCCACATGAGCGTGTCTGTGTGTGTGTGCGTGTCTGTGTGTGTGTGTGTGTGTGTGTGTTCGGTTGCAAAGATGGACAGATATTGTTCAGAGATGTAGCATTGGAACATGGGTCAAATTCAAGGATGGATTGAAAGAAAAAGAGGAAAAGAAAAAGGAGGAGGTAAAGGAGTCGAGGCTTGTCTCTCAACTTCCTGTCTCTTTTAACCGACCTTTTTCTTTTGTCCTTTCCCTTATTTGGTCTTTGGTCATCTCTTTCTTGACCCCTCTCCTCTCCTCTTCCCTCCTATATTCTTTTCTTGTACTGTATATCTCTCCTCTCCTACTTTACATTAATTGTTGTAGGGGCACTCGGCGCCCCCCCACCCCCCAAAGGCTCTCACATGTTTCCAGCAAATGCCACATCTATCTTATCATTACTCTGACAACTGACTATTAGGCCAAATAGCTGTGGTAAGGCACTGTGCCGGGTGTGCCCAGTCAGAGCGATGACACTATGACACAGTCAGGTGGTTGGAGCCTGCCTGCTGCCACAGTAATCCCTATGACCCCCTCCCATCGCCACCCCCCCCACACTCCCTCCCTCCCGCTCCTCTCTCTCTCTCTCTCTCCCTCCCTCTCCACTGACGCCTCCTCACACTGCTCCGCTGGACTATAGATGTCAAAGCTGTCGTCTCAGGCAGAACAAGGGGGGCCTGGAGTAGCTCCTCCTGTGAACACGTGTGTATGCATGTCTGCGCGGCAAAAGTGTTTTGAGGATTTGAAACGTATCTTAATTTAGCTCTAGTCGTCTCTCTAGACTTCACGCAATTGTTTGTCAGACCGAACGAGTCACGTGTTTGCAAATCTTTCGACGTACGCTGAGATCTCCGTCAGAAAAGCACGGCCTTTGTTCCAAAAAATGCCCATTGTCTAATACCATTTTAATATCGTTTTCGCTAACATTATTTTTTTTTTTTTTGCGAAAAGTTTAATGAACTCAGAACATTCTGGTCTGGTTTTGAAAGCCTTAGTCAACAGTTCCACTGCCAGAAGAGTACTGTAGTCTATTTACTGCGGATCCAATGTTGCTAGTGACATAGAACAGGCAAATCCAAGAGCCCATGGAACCATTGTAGAAATAGTGATTTATTGTAGCTTATTTCTTCAATGGGAGCCAGATCACCTGTGGCTTCAGTTCTAGCTCAGTCCCTCATTTATAGGACTGAAAACTGAGAGCTTCTGAGTGTTTGAGTGTAAGTGTGTATGTGTGTGTGTGTGTGTGAGAGAGAGAGCGAGAGAGAGAGAGAGACATTTTCCTGGTGAAAATCTGTGTTTTGTTAAGCTATTTGAAGATAAGTTATGATGGAAGGGTGATCTCAGCAGTGCACTTTTATGACTCTGAATAAAAGAGAGAGAGAGAAAGAGAAAGAGAGTGGCAGGCACTAGTACGTCCAAAACACACACACACACACACACACACACACACTCACGCACACACACACGCACTCACGCAAACACGGTGTAACGCTCATATTTAATTGTCCCTTTATCAGCTTTGGCCCCTGCGCGGTGCTGACCCACGGTCAGAGACGGTGCATTAGCTCTGACCCGTTCAGCTGCGTGTGTCCACTGTCTCCAGCTGTGTGCTCTTAACAGGGTGCAAAAGGAGCCGCCTAAATGACTGTGTGAGTGTGTATGTGTGTCAACCACCGTGTTTATTTGTCTGAGTCGACCGAGCCAGAGATCACAGCACTGCTGCTTTTAAAAGATGTTCAGACTAATAGCTGTTTTTGTTTTTGGGGTTTTCCCAAACTCGTACCAATTGTTGTCAGCTAGCCGCAGCTTTGATGTAGCTAACGTGTAATTTGACCGCTAAATGAAGTAGCTAAACGTGCAATTTAACGACAGTGTAAAAGGGGGATTTAGAGACACGTTAGCACTGGCAGTGTGTAGTGAAAAGTAATAAGGCCAAGCTTCTAATATAAATCTATGGCACTCTAGAAAAATTACTGTAGGTGACAATGTGTACTATATCACCATGCTTACTCCATCTTCTCTCTCTCTCTCTCTCTCTCTTTCTCACTCTAGGTTGCTGACTGACATTTCGCATTTCCTTCTGCTGGAAATCATCGTTCTTCTCAATAACGAAGAGACGTAAAAATCACATTTCAGCACCATCGATTTTTATTTCATAGTAAATGGCAGGCTAACAAAGCATCAGCCTCGCTGACTTGCACGTAAACGTTTATCCGATAAGCGGAGTTAAAGAAGTCCACAGACTCGATAGTCCCCTAGACCAACGGCAGCAAAATCAATTCTAATTCAATCAGAGACAGCAAAACAAATTTCACCCACAATGTTCCCGGTGTAATCCTGAGGGAGGTGGAACCAGTCAAGAGAGATACGCACGTCTCCAAACACAATCCGCAAACGACTTGTCTTAGTTTAGATTTTTCACATCCAAAGCCCTAAAGGTAAAATAACACAGATGACTTATGGTTTGATGACTGTTTGAGCCCTTGCCTATACCCTCTGAGAGACAAAGGAGTAGATGAGCATTGGATGATTAGAGATAGAATGGAATTTGAATGATGTTTTTCTTTTTCCCCCCAAAAAAATGATGTGGTAAGGCTAAAACAAGCATCAGCATGTCTTGAAGAGTGGATGACAGATGACAGGGTCTGGTCAGGGGCGGGTTTTTGGGTGTGACATCACCGGGGAAATCCCCATCCAATGATACAATGACACGCTCTGTCTAATGACACATGCAAGCAAGCTGATGATGTGGGTTGGTAGGCATGCGTCTGACTCCTAGTGTGTTTATATATTCACATATTTCTTTGTGTGTATGTGTGTGTGTGTGTGTGCGTGTACGGATAAAGGTGTGTGTATGATGGGGGTGGGGTGGGTGGGGGTCTGCTTTTATGCCTTTACTCCGTTGTAAAGGGAAACAACTGCAGAGACCTTGTCGAGACCCTGGTTGTCATGTGAGCACCTTGCCAAAAGAGCAGAATTTGGCCTGAGTCTGGTAATCTATTATTAATTGTGGGTACGTAGCTCTTTCTGGAGGGAAGACTCATGGAAGAGGGTCTTGTGGAACAGCAGGGAGGTGGGAGTCCTCGGGGCTGTCTGGCACTCACACTGCCTGGGCAGGGAGAGAGGATGTGGGGATGCAGGATGAGTAAGAGGTGGGGGGCTGGGGAAGAGGAGGCCGCTGGCAGGTACTTCTGATATGGCAGCTGTTCCCTCCTTATAGATCTTGACTGCTCTCAATCCACAGAGGTGGGGGGTAGAGAGAAGGAAATGTGTGTGTGTGTGTGTGTGTGTGTGTATGCATTTGTGTGTGCTTTTAATAATTATTTACAGATTTTGTGGTTATTACTATGTCTCACTCATATCTTTTGTCTGGAATGTTAGTCAATGAAGGTTTATTACAGGCTTATAAACACAGCCATGAATAGCCATGCAGTGGAAGATCTATGGATGTCTGCTCAAGTTTAGATTACAAAGGGAAGTCATCTGTCTCATATAACTGTAAACATGTATAGGCTGTTAGTCATGTCAGTGATACAAATATGCCAGGAAAATGAATCTATTTTTTTTTTCTTAAAATCAAAGATAAAGTATCACTTGGAAAAGTTTGTGCGCCTTATCTGCTGTAGTTCTCTGTCTTTCTCTCTCTCTCTCTCTCTCTCTCTCTCTCTCTCTCTCTCTCTCTCTCTATCTTTCTCTCTCTCTCTCTGTCACCCCTTGGCTTTTCTCTGCTCTAGCACTCTGTCTGGTTAGACTTGTTCTCTTTCTCTCTCTCTCTCTCTCTCTCTCTCTCTCCTGGGCACACTTGGAGAGAAATATGCCAAGTGGACAGAAATGTCAGAATCAGGGTAATAGGTGCACAGCGCAAACTCTAATTGAAGTGCCTCTCGACCTTAGAGCTCAACGGCTCTTTTGACATCAGACGTTTTTTGAGGGTGAATCAGCTTTCTTTTTATGTAAGCACTACAGACAGGTGGATTTTAGCCAGTTCAAAATAAATGAATGGCAGAGGACTCAATTACAGCGCACTATTATGCATTTAAGAGTTTTTCATCAGAAGCCTTTGTGCACATTTTAGTGTGTCGTTTGCTCTAGGATGTGAATTTCACGTCTCTTTGCCCTCAGAGAGGGAGTATATCATTATTATTTAAGAAGTAAAATAAAATAGATTGTTTGATAAATTATTTGATACAGTCGTTGCAGTTGCACAAGCTGGTCATTTTCATACTGTTTATTTCATTATTCTTATCCATTTGTCTAACTCAGATGGTGGGTCAGGCTCCCTCTGTGTATTGGTATTGGATCTTTACCTGTTTTTTGTTTTTTTTTTTTGTTCTAAACAGAATTATCTCAGTTCACAAACTCTTTTGATTGTAACAATTTCAAATCTTTATTCTGCCAACATTTATCGAATGTCTGATTTCTGACGCCCGCTGCTCGTAAATCCTTTCATTTCCCTCCTCTCTCAGAAAACTCAGGTTTCTTCTCTGATTGGTTCTTTGGCCTGCCCTCAGATGTGGTGGATATCCAGGTAACAGAAGGAACGTCAAGTAAACACGGTAAGAGTCGACTTTTTCGTTACATTTTCCTACCTTTGCTCTTCCCTCCCTCTTTTTCCCCTGCTCCACGTCTCACACTACCACCCCCCCCCCCCCCCCCCGCCACCCCTCTCTCTCTCTCCCTCACTCTGTCTCATGTTATAAAGAGCACATTTTCAATGAGAGAAATGAAAACGTTAAAAGGAGAGGGGCAGAAAGTCTAAAAACTGTGGTAAAGCTGACATTAGCACACTACTGCCAGCCAAACAAGTGGTTTGGTCAGAGCAGAGATGGAGGAATGCGGAGGGATTCAAAGGTCGGATTACATGCTCATTCTCCAAATGTTTACAGTGATGTTAAATTTGAAATAACCGCTGGTTAACTGTGGAACCCTTTAATGAAGGAACATGTTTATTTTCCTCCTCCCCCCCCCCCCCCCCCCACGCCCCTTCTCTCTCTTTAGTTCTTTCGGACATTCATCAGGAACCACGTTTCACCGAGGTGAACCTATCGAGATGTTTGTTTATTCAAGAACACAAGTAAACAAGGGACAATTCTTGGATCGTTACTTTTTTTTTTTTTTTTTTTTTTCTTGATTCAGTTTTAATATCATATTTCACCCCATCCATTATGAATACCTCTTACAGAATTACATTGCCCAATCCCTTCCAAGAATGCAATTTATTTTCTCCTTGTGTGTTGAGTGTGTTCTGTGTGTGCTCCAGAGTGTGCAGTGAGGGCCTAAAATCTGTTTTGGCCGGTGATGCACGGTTACCTTTTACTGCCATAAGAACCACAACTCCCACACACTGTTTACGAACCTGTTTTCTTTGGTTGGGACCGGGCAGTTCTCAGGCAGGGAGATATATTAAGTTGTGATCAAATGCCTGAGAAGTTGTCCAGGTTTCTTGTGTGCTTATTTGAACTGTAATATTGAATTCAAACAAATCAGTCAGAGTTATGTTCAGGCTCCAGAATGCGCAGAGAGATGAGCCAAAAAGTTTTCATACCCCCTCAGACGTTACTCCATGTAGACCTATGCAATACAGTGACAACATCTATTCAGATACATTCAGTAACCTTTCCCCGAGGGTCATAAATCCTGTTTAAGTTTTTCGTAAAAATCTGAGGTTTATTAACTTCAACATTCTGGAATAGAACTAAGTGATCAGGTTCTTAGAATGTTGCGGTAACATCCTATGCTGTGTCTTTACTGGTAATATAAACCTGACGGTGTGTGTATAGTTAGTGTGTGGATTATCATGAAGTCGTAAGTTACTGCTGGAATGCATTATTAGATGTCTCGTTTTGTAACCTGGGTAAACTTGCCAAGTGTTTCTCTGACACAAAAGCATAATCACATTTCTGAAATCGCTATGTGCTCTCTTTAGCAATCACATGTGATGCATTGAAAACCTGGCTGTGAATTTTGTCTTTCTTTTTCCTGCCTCCTTTCCTTTCTTCTCTTTCTTTCTTTCATCACTAAAAAAAAACGAGAGGCAATGAACCACTCCAAAGTGCTTTAATGAACTGTTGTCACTGCACGAAGATGTCAGCCGACTCAAGGTGACTACCAATATACTACACAACACACAGTCTCTCCATGTGACATAAAAGCCCAACCCAAATCAAGCTACAATAACACATAAGTTCTCCGTCCGTCACTAGTGATATAATCCATATTTTCTTGTTAGCAAGAAATGTTCTTTTAGACTTGAGCTCTGCTTTGTAGTCCAGGCGTTGTTTGGAGGTGTCCTCTGAGGACACATTGGCTTTGAGGTGATCTTGAGAGCCATGGAGAGCTCCAGGTCTCCACTATTCAGGCCAGATGGGGCAATGAGGCTTGGAACACACTACCGCTGCTTAGAGAGATGATTGAGAAGGTTCTAAGCTCTGAGGTAAGGTACACCACTCCCACCGACCACAGCCACGCAGGGTACGTAATCCAAAGAGGTTTAAAAAAGCGTTAAATAAAAAAAAAAAAAATCCTTTGTTGTGTCACTGACGTGAAGAGTACATAATGACAACGGACAGATTTACAAAGAAATATCTGAGCGTTTGGAATGGCTTGGTTTTTTTGTTTTTGTTTTTTTTTCAGTAAGCGCATGAGAAAGTTTTTGTTTGCCAAAAACAATGGATTTGTACGCGCTGAAAAACCTGAGCGAACCCCGGCTTTGAGAGACTCTGCCGTCTCTCTGGATTACAGACAGGGGTGAGAAACATGCATAGACATGGCAAGGAAAAGGAAATGAGTTTGGACTGTGAAATAAAGGTGTAGAGAGGTGAAGAATTGATGTAAGGAAGGAGAGCGGGAGAAGGACAGACAAAAAAATACGCAGGGAAAACAGACAAGAGACAAAGTGAGATGGACAACAGGGTTCGAGTTTAGTTTCGCACCTGGAATGAGAAAAAATATTCTTTAAGGGCATTCAAAGCATCGCATGCTTAAGTTTCGGGGGTTTTCTTGCTTTTTTTTCAGTCTGGGAGCTGTAAGGTGAAAAAGAAACAAGGAAAGAAGACTTTTATGAAACTTTTAAAAAAGTGTATAATAAACCTGTTCAATTTTTTTGTCAGTTCAATATGCTCACATACTCTGTCTAAATAGAGCGTTCAAACTTTGCAAAGTTTTAGTGTGGTTAAATGAATTACAAAGAAATGTTGAGCATCTGTCTTCTAGAAGTTAACACTTTGAAAAGTAGCGACTGACAGACAGAAAAACAAATGATTAGCCACCTTTTTCACTTTCATCTTTATTTGCAGGTCTGCTTACCGTTAGTGAGAGACTGTGCTTCCAGGCTGTACCTTGGGTTACAGCTATCTTTGAGTCAGTTTTCTTTTTCACAAAAGCGCATTATGCTCTCAGATATTTTATTTTCAAAATGCCAAATGTCAAATCACAGCCTTGTTACTGGAAGGGATCTTTATGCTAATCTACAACAATGTGTTAGCATTTGAATTATATAGAGCCGGTATATTTTAATTTATTTATTTATTTTCATAAACTCCAAGGGAAAAGGGATCTGTATGAGTGAGTGAGTGTGTGTGTATGTGTGTGTATGTGTGTGTGTGTGTACATCCCTCACTTTCTCTCTCCCTCCCTCCTTTTTTTTTAAACCTCTTTTTTTTTTTCTCTCATCCCCTTAGATAGAGTGAGTAACCTTTTAGGGTGTCGCGCTCCAGGGTATCCATTGAATCCACAGTCAGGCCCAGGCGCGGGGTTTTTTTTTTTTTTTTTTCCTCGTCTCTTTTTCTCTCCTCAGGAAAGAACAAAAAGAGCAGGAGGAATGTTTATTAACACCTCCACTGGCTCACTTGGCCCCGCCGGGCTGACCTGATTATCGCCTGTCTGTAATTACGATGAAACCAGAGGTGTGCTGCTCCTCATGGAGGGTGGGGGGATTGGGGGGGGGGGTGCGGTGGGAGGTGTAGTTGGGGAGGGGAGGGTCCTGATTAGGGAGGCAAGGCATTCTGGCTGTCTACCCGAAGCCTTGATGAGTCTTAATACAGGGGGGTTAGAACTGTTGTTTTTGCTGCTTTGTTCTAAGGTACATAGGATTCAGAAGTGGATTACACCTCAGGCAGTGGGTTTGAGTAAGCAGAGAGGGAGGGCGAGTGAACTATGGGTATTATTGTTACAGCGTTTTGTTTTGTGCATTCTTTTTCCATGAGCTCTTTTGTCTGTCGCCTGAGCAAAACGGGAAATCAAGCAATAGTAGTAACAGGAAGACCTGCGGAGTTGATCTTGACTTTGCCAAATTCCAAATAACCCTGGAAACCGAAAAATCTACTAAACTTCATGTTTTGACCTCATAATTGAAAATGAATATTAATTGATATTTTCTAAAATAGGTTCAGTGCTATTTTCCCCGCTGAACCTGTGAGTGAGGGTGAACAGTATTGTCTGAATTTGCTCATGTAAGAGTTTTTGACAAGACAGGTCATTCAGAGGTCAGCCAGGGTGACCCTATCGGTCGGTGTGGTGTCTGACCAGATCCAACAGAGCCCGATCTCAAAAGGTCAGCGAGGAGTTAATGTCCACATTTATTTATCTCCATCTTTGAAGCTGTCGCTATTGGTTTTGGTGTCGTGCATTTGGATCATAAAAAGTGCATGACTAAACCAGCGGCCAATGTTTCACTGATGCATATCCAACACTGAGACATACTTTACGCGTGACTGCAATACCATATGTGAAGGAAAATCACAGCTATGTGCTGCCATCTACTGGCCTGGGGTTTATAGTCCCCTCTATGTTTTTTTTTCTTGTTGTTCCCTTCGGTCAGGAATGGTTTTGGCTATATTTGGTTATATTTGTCTGATAATATTTGCATTTTCTTGGTTGTCATTGTATTTTAAAACCAAATATTTTGTAACAATGGGATTTTTCTTTCTTGCACAATTACTTATAGTGATTGGGTTTTGTTTGATTTGTGGTTTGTGGTTAATTAGACATCGTAAAAGAGAACAAAAACTATATATATTGATGTGGGAGCATTGAAGAATTGACTGTTTATTTGGCTACTGATTGGATTCATGAAAGCCTCCAAAGTTTATCTTACTAAATATGTATAATTTTTCCTCCTGTTTGCCAGTGAGCCCTCGAGAGTTCTGGCAAAGGACTGATATAATTTCCAGAGGTAGTGGGTAAAGGCAGGCATTTCTTCTCTGAGCTTTTTTTTTGTTTGATCTTTTATTTAGATTCCTTTTTGTTCTGGATTTCTGGACAATTTCACTCTCATTTTAACAGTCAACAAACTACAAAGCTTCAGCAGTCTCCGGACGACTGTTGCTGTGCTGTGCTGCATTTTTTAGAAGAGAAGACAGCAAAAACAGAGAAAAAGAAAGTACGAGATGTCAATCTTTCTCATTTTCTTCTATCTCATTGTCCTACGTCTCACCACAATGTCAGTCTGCTAGTTTTACCCAGGTAATACGCAATGTCTGGACTCTATTTTATAATACTACAGTCCAGTATATATTATATACCAGGATAATCTTATGTGTAAAATGGGCATAGTTTTAAACTGGTTGTTTGTCGCTCTGTATGAAAGGACATGATGCCAGAGTTTCAGGCTTGAGTTAGGAGAGGTGTTGGGTCGGAATGTTCAGTAAGTTCCAAAAGACAACTTATTACGTTGTCCTTACACGTTAATTACACGTTTATTACCTCTGGCGACCGTTCGTCGCTGGTTGTGCTTTGTGTCATTAGTAAGTTTGAAGGTCGTTTAGCAGTTTAGCCGAGGGTCGTACGTGTACACTTTGGTCTTACGATTCGGGAACTTTTTCTCTAGGAACAACTGGGGGATGAGCTAAAACAATTACTCAACCATTAGCTTTCTACAGGTTAAGGCTGTGGCATAATGCAATTGAATTCCGCCGGTCTATTCCTGAGATAGCCACATTCAATTCAATTACTCCAGCTCCTCTTTGGCTGTCTGTGAGCCGATTTTAGAGAAAGAGAATGTCTCTTGGAAAAGACGAAAGAGAGAGAGAGAGGGAGAGAGAGAGAAAGAGAGAGAGAGAGAAAGAGAGAGAGAGAAAGAGAGAGAGAAAGAGAGAGCGCACCTCCTCCCCCTTCTTCTCTTTCTCTCTTCTCGTAGAGGTCCGAGGGTGGCGAAACAATGATGGATAGACTCTGAAAAGTGCATTATTCCTGATGCATTTTTGATTATTTTTTACCCTTTTCCCTTTTTTCACATAATGTAATAAACATGAAATGCCTTGGCTTCTGTCAAACACATGGATATTGCTCCCCCTAACAGGATACACCGACACTCTCTCCCGCTCTCTTTCTCTCTCTCTCTCTTTCTTGGTTTATCTCTTTCTGCATCGCCTGTAGCTTGCTAGGAGACATTCACAGTTGGACTGGAGCTTTCTCTCTCTCTCTCTCTCTCTCTCCTCCTCTAGGGACTGACTGTCTCACTGCCCATCCTCACTGTTTCAAGGGCCTTTTCAAAGTAAACAAATCAATAGAGCTCATATGAGAGGTGAAAAGTGAGGTTACAATGGTATGAGACAATTTCCCTCCTTTTCTTTCGTGCGTTGTTTTACGCTTTCTCTCCACTCCCTCTGTTCGTTCTCTGGAGAGGGGATGACCTCTGTGCGCTTTTACATAATGCATTCCGTAGAAACAAACGGCCTTGTTTTAGTATGTGTTTACATAAACATATCATGGGTCATTAACTTACATTAGGCTTTTGGTTTAACATTTTATCATGCATTGCATTCAGCTCACCTTACACATGAAGAATGGTAAAACGCTGATACTATTCGCATCTAAAAGCTTTTTTTTTTGTTTTTTTTTGCATTGTAATCATTGGCAACAGGATATATTCAGTTATAACCCTGAACGCCTTCAGAAAAGAAAGAGCATTGTCTGAATTACAAAGACAGGGGCACCAAATTGTCTTGATTAGGCAAATTTTTCTAGATTATCTTATACTGAGACTAAATGAGTCTTTCATGGTGAAAATTAATCACTATGAAGAATGACTTTTCGCAATAAAAGCTGTACAAACATTCCTTCCCATGTTTTTCTTTATGAGAATTGAGTAGATGAGTGTTTAACACACCACCTTCCCTGTTTTAATGAACATTGATAGTTTCACCACATACTTTTCAGGCTCTTGCAAATGAACAGTTTGCTTTCAATCACTTCCTGTCTTTCCTTTCATTCGCTCTTTGTCGTGTCATACCAGAACTTCCCAGTATCAAATAATAACGAACCGAAAGCCTTTAAATACTTGCCACGCTCAGTATGTCTCATTCATGATTGAGTCTGACTGTATAGCTCTTCACGTCTCTTGCGGTGCCTTATGCATTTCTGCATGTTGGCTATGACTGGTTTACTGTCTGTTTCGGGGTTTTTTTTTTGTATTTCTTTGTAAGATCAGAAACTGACGCTGCTTTGATGATGTTGGCGTTTGTGCTTGGAGACGGGTGGTAGTGCCAGGAAGGGCGTGGCACTGTGCGCCGGTCTGTGTTGTGGGCAGGTAGGTGAGTGAGTACGGGTATGCCTGGCAGCAGAACGAACACAGAACGTCCCTTGTTAAAGGCGTTTTTTTTTTTTTTACATCAGCGTACGGCTTTGAAGGGCTTTTTCTTGGCATCAGATTACGTTTCGGTTCGAGGCAACAATACATTATAGGAACGAGAACTAGATGTTTGAGCGTCCCAGACACACAGAATGACAATAAAAGGCAAAACAACGTTGAGATTTAAATTTCAATGGCCTTCGCTTTTTTTAATGATATCAAATTTTCGATATTACGACCTTCTCAGTTGTCATATATGCAATGCTAGGATAACAACTCAAGAGCTGGTTCCAGTGTTTTTGACTCACTGATCATCCCTACACAAATCTTCATATTTTATCAAAAATATCAGCACTCAAAAAGTGTTCTAAAAGAGCTTATGGTGGCTTTTTAAACAACAATTACTGTTTTAAGCAACAAATTACTTTTCAACCCCATTCTCAGTTCAGTGGAACAGAAGGTTAGAGAGGCAAACTGATGGGTTTATAGATGGGTTCTATTAGAACATACACACGGAGACAAAAGCGAGCGTTTGGCTGTGAGGTTGGGCCTGTGACATTTTCTCGGTGGTTGGCTGTCGCGTCTGGTTGTGATCTGTGTGATGTGGCCGGTACAGTGATGTCTGTGAAAGTGGAGATTGATCAGTATTGGAGCACCTGGAGCTAAAGGTCACCCATTGGAACAGGTTGGCATTCATACAGACTGCACCAAAGGGGCTGTCTGATGAGACTATTATGGCTGGACACACACACACACACACACAACACACACACACACACACACACAAACACACACACACAGATATGAACTTTGATGCATAACCTCACGAAACTCTGACATCATCTTAATACTCTTTTGTTCACAATTACCATAATAGTCCATTGTACAAAAATCACACATTTATTTTTTTAGTAGTAGCTTTTCAAAGCATCCAGTCTCACACTTCTGTGTGTGTGTGTGTGTGTGTGTGTGTGTGTGTGTTTATCAAAACACTCACAATAGGCCCATTCTCGCCATCTTTTGCGGGTCTCCTTCATTTTCCTCAGTATCACTTTGTGCTATTCAACCACCATTGGCTTCCATTCAAAACCTTAGACCTTTCCTCAAACTTTCCTCTCTCTCTTGCCCTCCTTCACTTTCTCTCTCTCTCTCTCTGTCTCTCCCTCTCTCTCTCTCTCTCTCCCTCTCTCTCTCTCCCTCTCTTTTTCCTCCCCTTTGGCTGTTTTTCTCTTGGTCATTTCCTATCATTGTACTTGGTCTCTCTCTGCCTGGCTGGGTTTCCTGAGCCTGTCTGTCCGCGTACCCCGCACCCATTCATCTTATCCCCACCTGATAATGAGCGCCACCGCTAAACGGTTCCTACGGGGTTCTCCCGGGCCGAGCCAGCGCCGGAGAGAAGCCCGGGCTCTCGCTTCTAGAACCTCGGGCCTAATGAAAGCAAAACAAACCAGCGTCCCCCCCCCCCTCGCTCTGAAAACGGTGCCATTAGTATTTTAGCAGTCAGACTTCATGATTCATTAAGAAGAGGAAGTCTGACCCAGACGGACAGATGTGGTGTAGAAACAGGGGGATGAATGGATGGAGGGAGTGGGGGAGAGATGGAAAAGGGAAAAAGGAGAAGTGTAAGGAATGGGTAAGGGGAGTGATGAACAGGCGGATGGTTCCCGTAGCATTTTCCGTCCCACTGCTTTCTACAGACTTTCGTGATTTCCTGACGTGAACTTTCATTCATCTGTTATTTTTTTGTTTGTTTGTTTGTTTTCTTTTCTTTTCTTTTTGAGCATATTTCTGAGCCTTAATGAAAGTCTATCTGTGGATATCTGTTTTCGTGCGTGTGTGTGTGTGCGTGCGCACTTTTTTTTTCCCCCCTCCATTACCAGTGTCTCCTTGGTGTGATATTTTCCTTTACCTCTAATGAGTTCTAAGTGGCCAATACTTTCTTCTGCAGGAAGCCTGTGTCAAACTAATTAACTTTTAATGAGAGGGAAGCGGCTGATTAGTGTGTTTGTATTGGCACACGCTGGGCTGGAGTGGAGCATTGTGTGGACAGGCCTCTCCTCAAGCAGACAGCGCTCGCGCGCGCACACACACACACACACACACACACACACACAGTCACAGTCACATGGTCACACACTCAAAAGTCTCTCTCCGGACATGGGAAGGGACCCGTCTGTGTTTGGCCAGCTGCTGACCGCCTGTCTGAGCCTAAGAGCAAGAGAGAGAGAGAGGGAGAGGGAGAGAGAGAGGGAGAGGGAGAGAGAGAGGGAGGAAAAGGTGGAAAAGCAGTAGAGATAAGCCATTTCCCTGCGTGTTGCTTAGTGTTAACAGCTGTTGCATGCGCCAAAACTGACAGAGAGAGAGAAAGAGTGAGTGAGTGAATGAGTGAGTGAGGAAAAGTTGTTGTGACTTAAACTGATGCAGATGAAGGGAGAGGAAAAAGGCGGGCACTCACATTCATTATGTGAGACAGAATCTGGACAAAGGCTAAACCTCAAACTAAAGTTCAACCAATATCTCAGACGCAGACATACAAATGAGCTCACCGCTCAAACGAGCATGAACAGGAAACTCAAACACGAGGTCGAGCCGCACAGAGCCACACAGAAACATCCAGAAACAAACCTGAGACTGACACGAACTGTGTTCCCCAAAGCTCCCTCTCTGTACCGGTGTAGTTTTAGGCCATCACTCTGAATGAGCATAAGATGTCAGTCTCAATGTCTCTGTCAGTTCCCATCAAGCCAGCAGAGAGAGAGAGAGAGAGAGAGAGAGAGAGAGAGAGAGAGAACTCTCCTGCTTCTTCTCCATAAGAAAAAGTGAGAGTGAGAATTCACATTGTGGATGTGCTCTGGAAACATTGTAATTTTGTTATTGTCGTGCATGTTGTTGTTTTGCTAGTTTCCTCATTTACATTCTCATGTTGTTCCACTGAGATTTGATTCTAACTGTGATATTACACTTACACTGCCCACTCAGTCTGTCACTCAGAGAACACACCATAAGAACTGTAAAAATAAGTAAATAAAAAATGGGATACATTTCCAGTTTTGGAAAACTCTGTTAAAATCACACTGTTACATGTTATATGTGTTAAGTCTTTACACGGGAGTAATTAATTTATCAGATTTAGCAAAATAACAAATGTTTTGACGAAGTGACAAGATGGGTTGATTGATCATATCCACTAGAGGGCCCTATTTTGTTTTTGTTTTGTTTTTGTTTTTTTCTGTGGCCAACTGTTTGATGAGCTACACATAACAACACAATTAGGAACAGATGGAGGAATAAATGCTTACTTACCGCGGGTCAACAAAACTCATATGACATTGATCAATTTCAGTGAAACTATAGCTTTAAATCTTTCACTCAAAAGGAGTGTAATGGTGTTATTGCATTGTGCGTTTGAAGTATTGCAGAAAAAATCCTAAATATTCATCAATTTT
This sequence comes from Chanos chanos, assembly GCF_902362185.1. Taxonomy (NCBI): domain Eukaryota; kingdom Metazoa; phylum Chordata; class Actinopteri; order Gonorynchiformes; family Chanidae; genus Chanos; species Chanos chanos. The sequence continues at coordinate 12,270,560 of NC_044500.1, read as the reverse complement.
ACATGAATTCTAACTACTTTTGAAATAATCACTAACTGATTTATGTTATTAACACATCTACCGCGTCTATAATGTTCGACTAACATTTACGAAACTTTGTAGCAACATATGAGTTACGTCTCAACAGATCTGATTTTGTTGTGAAGTCGTTTGATCTTCCAAGTCTATGGAAAAGTCTCAGAACTAAAAACCGTGTGTGTTTCATCTTGCAATTACCAAATTAGTTTGAAGTGTGTAGCATTCAGCCCGTGTCTGTCACAATATGGCTCAAGTTAGTTGAAGTATTTAAAGTGAGAGAAGGGAGGAATAAACGTCCAAAAAAGAGAGGAAGGGGCATCTGGTGCTTTTTCAAAGGCGTTCTAGCCCTTAAAGACGAAACGCTTTTCGTTTCATGTCCCGTAGCATCGGACTGATGAGCGATACTCCTGGGTGCTCTGTTTTTTTATGAGAGAGAGAGAGAGAGAGAGGGAGGGAGAGAGAGAGAGAGAGAAAAGAAAGAAGGTCTGTTTGATTTGTCTGAAGTTCTGTAGATTAATATACAGCTGTCATGGGCCCAAGGATTCACACCTCATCAGAGACTTTCATCTGTGCAATAGCACCCCAGGCATCAGACAGAGAGGGCACACACACACACACACACACACTCTCTCTCTCTCTCTCTCTCTCTCTCTCTCTCTCTCTCAATCACACACACACACATACAAAACCACACACAATTACACAGATATCCACGGAAACCAAACGAGCTGTAGGTCTAAGTGTCTAAATCTGCATGCTGTGATCGCACACAGTGCGTTTAGTGTGTTTGTGTGTGTATGTACTGAAGCAATGTGGATTTTGCTGGGGTTAAAGGGAGGGCCTCTTCATGACTGTAATGAGCTGACTTACTCTGTTATATAATTGAGTCTGATGAGTGTTTGAAGAGCTATTAGCTCTCACAAGCTCCCAAACATGCACTCATGTACAGAGAGATCAAGAAACAGTGATTTGAAACTCTTTAAATAACACTTTATGTTCAATCAGTCAGGTCTCAGGAAGAACAGAGAGAGAGAGAGAGAGAGAGAGAGAGAGAGAGGCTGGCAGGAATAGAGAGAGAGAGAGAGAGAAAGAGAAGGAGACAGAGAGAGGGGGCAGAGAAAAAGAGAGAGAGAGGCAAAGAGAGAGAAAGGAGCGAAAGGGAGAGAGAGAGCGAGAGAGAATGTAGACTGATGCAGAGACCAGGCAGACATGAGTCCCTGATCTGAGGCTGTGGAGCACGTTTAGCAGTATTAATAGATGCAGCTCCAGTCCTGGGGCTATGTCTGGGACTGAGCACACAAGTGCTGCACAAGTGGGATCATTAATTAATGTGTTCTAGACTGAGCACATACTTACAGACATAACTAATTACCATGGTGACACAGCAGAAAGCTTGTCTCTTAACAACTCATTGTAAGGCTCTCTCCGTCTTCCTTCCTGCGTGCGTATGAGCATGCGTGCGCGTGTGTGCGCGCGGGTGTGTGTGCGCGTGTGCGCGTGTGTGTGCGCGTGTGCGTGTGTCTGCGTCCTTTTGTTTCTGTTCTTTGGATCTGCTAGCAGATAGTAAAGATAAAACCATTGCCTAACTTTCTGACAGTTATTTATGAAATGTTTTCCTATTTTAACTTGATATTTGAGCCAAGAGAGGATTTCCCTGCCTTTCAGATAGTGAGAATTCTGGCCAAAGAAGTCATGTTGAAATTTAGGCCATAAAACATCAGTGATATGATTGTTCTTCCTCAGTTCTTAATATAAGAAACATATAAGAACTGTTGTTTCTGCCAAGGGTAGTATTTGGCTTTTACCAGTTATTTCTACTTACAAATAACAAAATCTTTTCAGAGGAAACAGAGGAAAACACATTATTCAGGACTCCAAACTGTAGCAGGTCCCATTAATTTCCTAGCATAATTAGTCATGTTTCTGTTTTTGAGTAGCGATGACATTATTCTGTTTTCTGGTTTCCTCAAGCTTATATGCATATCCTTGTTCGTATCTGATACAGCCAGAGACGCTATCTGGAATTTAAAAAAAAAAAAAGTTGAATTACTTTGATTAGTTGACCTTAGCACTCGGTGTGAGTAGAAACATGTGCATCTGGATTTCATATTGCAACGTGGCCTCAGGGTGGCGCTTTTTAGCATACACGGAATTTGCCAGTAGATAGATTCAAAGAAAAGTCTGACAGTGAGTCCTGTGATGTCTAACGACCTGAGTCGTGGATTTGGGTCTTATTTTATTCATTTTCATCATTTAATTGCTTCATTTCTCTCCCTGCTGGAGGATAGAACAAAAGTATGAGCCATTCATCTTAAATCTGCATGTAAATCAAAGAATAATCTGACAAAACAGGAGAACATGACTGGTTTACAAATGTTCAGTTAAAGGCATACCTTAAAATCTCAAATAGTGACCGGGTTCTTTATTGACCTCAACCAAAGAAAGAACCAGGCCTTTATATGAGACAGGCTATTATTAGAGACAGAGACCATTATTTATGAGACCATTATTTATGACTTGTCTTTTTTAGTAGTGTATTTTGCAATGTTGTAGTAATGTTTAATTTCTCCTATGAGGATTTACAGGTATACCTACCACTCGAATATAGCCTATATACTGTATATAGCCTATGTCATTTACTATAGTTACATTGACTTGTGTTGATTATTCTGTGACTTATTTGTTTATTGTGAATCAAGGAGGATAAATGCGAACAGGTTGAGATAATCACAGGTTTAAAGATTTGTTCCTCTGTTTCCAGCTCACCGGCCGACAAGTCCCTACCGTACCCACACCCATCTAATATCAGACATTTTCCCCTCTTTTCCAAGCATCGTTAAGACCTGCTGTTATATGACATAACTCATAGAAATAAAATAACGCATAGGATTTAGGAAGGAAAGAGCTTTGGCAGTGATGTCCCTGAATACTAATAATGGGCCATTAAACACACATAGTCCTATAGCAACCACAATCCATGTGAGTTAGAACACTATCGGTATGGTATATCTGTTATAAAGTGAAACTAATAGTAACAGAGTGGTGAGCATAATTATTGTATGTTGTTGTACTAATGTAAATAATTCTGTGGAAATATGATGAATTTACCACTTGAGCCTTTCTGTAATTGATGGGGTTTTTTTTTGTTGTTGTTGTTGTTGTTTTGTTTTATTTTGTTTTTACCCGGCCTGTGTTTGGAACTGGCCTTTATTTGCCCAAACAGGTGGTACCCACCAGCTATGATTTGAAACCTGGCCATTATTTGAGACCTGGTTTTTATTTGAGAATTTACGGTAAACCTTTTACAAATGCCAAAGAGACAGATTATCCAGAGAGAGGCCGCTGAGTGATTCTTGAAAGTGAGAAATACAATTGGAAAATGCGTCATGTGTTGAATTTAAAATACATTGCTTATGAGGTCATTGGAATCCATGAAAAAATACTAAGTACAACCACTGAACCACAAAATAGTAATAAATCAAATAAAAATGTTTTACTTTCCATGACTTCATGACTTTGCTCATGAATAAGTTGCATTAAAAAGAACAACTTGCTGTCCTTTCAGTTATTCTAATGAGTTGTTGTTGTTGTTGTTGTTCTTTACATGAGATGTAAACAGTTTTATACTGAAGACTTTCACATAGATTAACTCAGGTGGGAAATCATAAATTCAAACTTCCTAATGTTGCAGTACTTGCAGATAATGTCACATTTCCTACTGCCACTCTGTCTGCAGTGAAACTGTCTCCACCTCTTTCCTACGACCCCCAGCGCTCTGAAATACTCTCCTTTTTTTTTACTACAAAGGTACTCAGTCCTCTCTCTACCTCCATCCCTCTTACTCCACCCATCCCTCATTCCCTCGCTCCAAACCAGTATTCTTATACTTGTCTTTAATCCTCTGAACTCTTTTCAACATACTCTTCTCACCTACTGCTCAAATCTGTCAGCCAGTCACTCTCCTAATTTCACTCATTCATACATCTCTGTTTTCAGTCTATGAAATAACCATTCTTCACGTATAAATCTGTTGCCAGGATCGTTACCATCACCGCTCCCTCAATACGTATCTCTGTTCTGTTACCTTTTTTTCCCCTTCCATCAGTCCAACCCTAACTCTTTTATCTTACCATCCTTCCATCAACCCTGTCATCATATTCGGACTGCTCTACGCCTTCTGTTCGGCGTGTATGAGTCTCACTCGAAGCTTCTCCAAACTCCTTGTCAGCTCTTCTCACTCTTCACTGCAAAATTGCTCCAAATTCTCCCTTTCTATGTGTACACTCATCCACCCATTCTAATTTGCTGGTCTGCTAAACAACCATTGTTCACAAATGAATTTATTGTTGCTGTTGTTAACATTACTGTACCCTCCATTAAATGTTGTTTACCCACAGAGTTCAGCCAGTACCCTTTCTTTTCTATGGTTCCATCCATCTTCATTCTTCCTACCGCACTACCTCTGTTTGTTCATTTTTCTATCTCATCAGCCCATCTGTGACTATGTTTAAACTACTCTGTAATGTCTTCTCAACATATTTTTCTGACATGTTCCTATAATGATACATGCCCCTTCTTTTCAATGTTTCCATCCTTTCCTTTCCTTTCCTCCATCCATCCATCTGTATGTCCATCCATCAAGACATCTCTTCATCCATCCCATTGTGATGTTTAAACTAATCTGTGAGACATATGCTACTCCTCCCTGTTTATATGATAGAGTAGTCTACTGCCCGTGAATCAACAGTCTACTGAATCAACAGTCATGTATAAAACTATTGATACAGCGTTTTGAATCAAAAGACCTCCATACGGTTACGTAGTATGGAAAAATTTTCTAGTTATTATGACAAAACTTCATATTCGCTACAAATGTTACTTTCACCACTGGGCGAGAGCTTGACAGACTCTTGTAACCGTTCCAGACCTTTCAAGTTAGGTTGGTCTTTTCAAGCCAAATTAAAGTTTTTTGATCAAATTGTATATTCTAGCTCCCATTCATTTTCGGTTGTGGTCCATTAGTCTCCTGTCACGTCTTTGTAAACCCTTCATAATTATGTGGATGTAGTTTATCATTTAGAATAACAGAGGATTAACATCACAGAGAGGTAACAATAGGATACTTATAATGAAGCTCTTTAATTTATATGAGAAATAGGAATTGCGCTGGCTTTGAACCAGAATGTGCTGACTTGCATGCTAACTTGGCAGAGACAGAGGGAAAATCTGAAAATGCTAATTTCACAGAAACATTTTTTATTATTTAACGGGCCAGTTCAGAAGTTGCAAGTCAGCAGACGTGAACACACGAGTCTGGAACTCCCCTTTATGATTTAGGCTTTTTCGTTGCAAGTGCTATTAATAACTGAACAGTCAGGTAATAAGACCTCCCCTACAGGAGAAAGGCAACAACTCATGCAGGACTCAAGCCAGATCAGCTAACCGGAAGAAGCGTCGAAGCTTAGAACATAGCAGGCTGTCAGAGAAACAAACAAATTATTCTTTATTCTTTGCCTGCAGACTCCGTGTCAGTGAGACAGGCCCTCTGGGTCCTCACTGTGTGACAAATTTGCTAAAGTGAATACACATAATGTGTATATTATTAAATGCATAAATATCTTTCCTCTCTTTGGTTTGTGATTGCATAAAATTCAACAGAGGATCAAAAGAAAGTGAGAAATCAAAGAAGGAGTACAAATATATCTTAGGTCTACATTCACTTTTCATTGCTTTTGATTCTGTTTTTTGGGTTAGCAACCTACGCTTGATGTTTTGAGAGAAAAGCTCTTTGTCTTTTCACCTACAGCAGCTGGGGGAATATCTGGTCCTCAGTGTGAGACAGCAAATCTGCTCTCACTCCCATTCCATCATTCCCAAAATGGCTGTATGTCCACCATCAGCCTCTCTGTCTTTTTCTTTTTCTTTTTTTTTTTTTTTGTACATGCACTATGACCAAAGATGGGTCACCGTAGGTCTTTTCAGGCAGAAACATACTTTCTGTGTGTTAGTTGGTAAATGATGTCTCTGGGAAGCAGTGGAGATTGTAGAGGAAATGAACTGGCATATGTACGAGAGAGAGAGAGAGAGAGAGAGAGAGAGGGTCTCAGCCAAGAGATATGTGATACTGTTAGAGTCCCTCTGGTCTGTTCATCAAGTGTAAGCCAAAAGTCTAGCACAGACTGGAATGTTGTCAGATGTCATGTTTCTGTGATATGTCAGTCTACTGGTATCTTAATGTGTGTGTGTGTGTGTGTGTGTGTGTGTGTGTGTGTGTGACACAGTTTTATGAGTAGAGATGATAAAGGACCTGTGTAATTGCTTGTCAGGGTTTCTTTTCCTTTCCTCTGCCTCCATCTATTGGGACTGTGTGGTAATGAAAAACAGTTGCAGTAAGTGAAAAGAGTAATTTATGTGGTTCCCTTTAAATTGTTTAAACTTTCATAAGTGAACACACCATCTCCAAGTTTTCACTAAAATCTACCTCAACAGGCTCAAAATAATGAGTTCATCTAATGCATTGACTCATGACATATGAATGCCAGGAAAAAGGAAAGAATCTCCTCCTTTTCTAAAAGTATTCAGTCTGGCTTCACTTTCAAATCCTTGCTTGTATCACCTTACATTTGGAAAGGACTTTTGATCTATTAGTGCTATCTATCTGCCTGTCTACTTCTCTCTCTCTCTCTCTCTCTCTGTCTCTGTATGTGTGTGTGTAGGACTGAAATCCATTTCCTGTTCAAGCAACCCTGAATATCAAGGTCTGACTGAAGAATTTCGGAAAATGAATCATTATTATTGCACATGGACAATATTCATGGAGAGAAGACAAGAAATTCAACTGATAAGCGAGTTTTGCGCATAAGCGATTACCTGATTTTGCATACTGCATACGCACGATGGAGCCAGAGTAAGTCGAATGAAACCCACATCACCAACCGCAGTGACTTCAGCTGATATACAAACAGCCACCGTAAGAGGGCGCCGTCCGACTTCGTTTCACACCTGATTTCCTCAGTGGGAAAACAAATTCTTTTTAACTGCCTTGGCAGTGTATGCCTCTCTTGTAATACCTTAAATGTGTGATTCGGCTAATGCTTTAATATTTCAACAATGGGAATTTAATACATGTTTGGGTTATATAACGACTGCAATGGAGAGTTTACTGTAAAGGTGACTCCGAAAATAAGAAACAAGGAAAATGAAAGCCATTTAGTTTAAGCCATCTGATTGATCAGTTATATGGTTACATTTATATTTAATTCAATTCATTGGTGTCGGTAGCAGACTGATGTAGACTATCGTACAATGGACACATAGCACATGATTCCGCTTCCACTCACTCTGTAGCGCCCAAGCATTGGTGAAAGCTCAATGAATAAAGCCCTACCCATGGGGCTGTAGTAGAAAACGTGTGTGAGAGGGAGTGGGAGACGGAGATAGAGCTGCGCATTGTCGCTCACAGATACGTCTAGACAGAGACATTTAAACCGTTTGAATTTACAGAGGAGCTGTAGTACTGCAGGAAAAAAAAAAGGTATATTCCGACCGTACAGATGAAGAAATGGCAGCAGAATCAACCCGGAGATTTACGAAAAATCTGCTAAAGCCGGGAAGCGCAGCTGAGATACGGCAAACAGCATCAAGCGCAGTGAGGAATTCCACAATAACGGTAAGCAACGGAGAAATATCATTTAAAACGGTTCTGACCTTGTTGCTGTCTTTCGCCCTTAATTTATAGCCGTTTGTGGACCATAATTACCTATCTGTGTTGCCTCCTGTCTTCGCGATAGGATTCGTCCTGCTTGACGAACTTGACATTCAATTTTGACGGTTTAATGGTCACAGTAGGGATCTAGTGCTACAGAGATGTGGTATAAAAGAAACATTTTCAGAGCATTGCTGGCAAGGTTCCGACGCAGAAAAACTGTTGCATTCATGCATGATTTTTATGTGATTTTTTACAAAGCAGCAGTTGAGGAAGACGATTTTGTGTTGGTGAATGGGCAGCCTGGTAGACATTCAGTGGTCACTGTCCTTAGAGTCAGTAGAATGCATTGAAAACTAAATCTCTGTTGCTCTTTTCTATGAGTGTGTTTTTTGGTGGTTTCCAATGCAGCCATCACTTAAATACACGACCGAATCTGATAGTCTTGTAATTTCCGCGGGAAATGCCCCTCTGTCTCCAAACCAAGATGCTGGATGACGTATATGGGCACTAGCCAAAGACCCTGCAAAATCACACACCGGTGGTCTGGAGGTAGGGATGGTGTCGCTGGTGGGGTGCTGTGCATTCACTGACGTGATTTTACAGATCTGTTTTAGGTGAGGGTTTTTTTTTAATTTGTTTTAAGGCAGTTGATCATGCTCAAAGTCTTCTTAGCCATATCGCATAGCCTATATTCAGGGATCTTTCTCTACATCTTAAGTGGTAACATGTGGATGTAATTAGCCTACAACATCGAAACGCTATTACAGCGGGTCTGACGCTGTCTACCGCACTGTGCTTAGTGCCAATGCCGCACACTTCACACCAGATTTTGTTGTTTGCCCCCATCCCTCATAAACTCTGGGGTTGCTCGTGCTGCTAAATGTACAGAGAGACGCGTTGTGCATTTTTATGAATTGCAGTTCAGTGTAGGAACCGCATGGGCAGCACAAAAAAATACTTGACATTCATTCAAGGCCTTAGAATACAATGCTATCTTCAGCACGACACTAACTTAGATACACTTAAAATAGCAAGTATTCTTTAGGGGTCATATCAAAGCAGAAGTCTAATACAGCAGACACCACCTCCCACCTCTTAGTTTGGCCAACTGGAAACATTGACTGGTGCCACTTAATGTCAGTCTATTCTGGGTTTTGTTATCAGCCTTTGAACTGAAGAGCTGGAAGAACCATGTTACCGTTTAATGTCACTCTCTCTCTCACTCTCTCTTGCTTGCTCTCTCTCTCTCTTTGTCTCTCTCTGAGTGGGCTGTCACTGTTTACAGCTGAGAGAAGAAGAGGGGGGGGGGACCCAGAACTTTTGCCTTTCTGTTTTTTTTATGATTATGAAAACTTCTGTTGCTCATTTAACAACAACATGTGAAGTAGGGGAAAATTATGACTTAATCAGTAACCCAACCTCGTCAGGTAGTCATCCATCTGTTGTGTGTGGGGTTCAATGCCGTATTCTCAAAGGGATTCTGGGGTGCCCTGAGTTTATGGGGCTATTTTTGTCTGATGTCTAGGAGTGACCCAGCACAAAGGCAAACAGAAAGATGTAAAGCTCTTTATTCATCAGGCTTGCATGTTCCTGCATGCATGCATAGGTGTGTGTGTGTGTGTGTGTGTGTGTGTCTCCAGTTCCCATAGAGATTACAAGAAAAGGTCACACTGACTGGTGTACCTTCCCCTCAGTGGGAAGGATTACCGCTTCCTCAAGCAAATTAGATCAGTGTCACTGTGTCACCATTGTGTGTGTCTACGTGTTTCTGTGTGTGTGTGTGTGTGTGAATTTGCACGTCTGGATCTTGAGTCTTTGGTCTGTTGAACGGGGCTAAAATAGTTAAAATCAGATACATCAGATTTCCTGGGTTTCTTTTAGCACTGCATTCTTTGTTCTGTTCTAGCTCTGACCCTGTTTTAACAGCCAAGTTTCCGATTTCTAATAAAACTGTATTAGCAGTTTGTCTGAGTCTGAATGCACTCCCGCTGCCCCTGAAGCCTGGACACAGTCAGACCTGTCAACATGAAATTCTGCACTACTGCCCACTTCCGCACAGACGCTCTGTGTGTGTGTGTGTGTGTGTGTGTGTGTACGTGCGTGTGTGTGTGTGTGTGTGTGTACGTGCGTGTGTGTCCATCTGTGTTTCTGCATCTCTTAAGCTGCTTCTTGTCCATGTTCAGACACCAATTTTTCGATGTGTATCATGGTTCTCCAACATCCTAACATAATGCCCTCCTTCCACTTCCTCTTTAATTTTCCAGAATATTCTGGAAGACCGCAATCACTTTTCATCAGCAGAGAAATAAAGAGGGAAAGCTCCTCAGCAGATCAAACAAAATACTCTGTGTCTATATTTGTGTGTGTGCGCGTATGTGTGTATGTGTGTGTGTTTGTGTCAGTGAATACACATAAATATGACGGGTTGTGTGTGTGTGTGTGTGTGTGTGTGTGTGTGTGTGTGTGTGTGTGTGTGTGTGTGTGCGTGTGTGTGTAAATGATAACAGGATCCTCCCTCCCTCTTCTCTGGTCTCAGCATATTTATGACAGAGGCTGTGATATGAATACTAACGCAGCAATAAAGCCATGGACCATGGAAAACACACACTCCACCTTTTCGCTCCTCATCATTTTCGTTTTCTTTTTCTTCTTCTCCATTTTTTCTTCTCTTTCTTTTCTTCCTCTTCTTCTTCTTCCCTTTTTTTTTATTTTTCCCATCTCTTTGTTCTTCTATTCTGTCCCCCCCCCTCTAAATATTGAGTATGACTGTGAATATGGTATGCTATATGTTGTCTTGGGGTCAGAAGAGAAAACCAGGTCAGCAGTATCTGACCCAGTGCTGATGTTTCACTCACACATCTCTCTCTCTCTCTCCCTGTCTCTCGCTCGCTCTCGATCTTTCTCTCTAAATTGACTCTCTCACTCTCTCCCTCCAAAACCCACGTGCACTTACTGGCTCACTTACTCTCTTTTACTCCCTTTTTGGCTCTAGTAAAAACAAAACAAAAAACAAACACACACACACACACACACACACACACACACATACATGGTTTTGTATTCACTTAGCTTGACTTGAAATCCTTTTAGAGTTCATGTGCATGTTTATTTGGGTGTTCAGATCTTTTCAAGCATTCAGACTTTTGAAGTCTTTCGTTGTTTACGGTATCTTGGTGATGTGTGATCGATGTGTGGCCGGCTGTCACAGCTGTGTTTTGATTGTCATTTTGAACAGGATTAGAGCCAGCCCCACACGGACTGACCAAACTAACTCAGTGCATGCTATAATACACACTACGTTTTACTATTATAACAGTTTTATATTTTTGCCCTTGATAAATGATACATTCACCATGTTTCATTCCATACCATTCCAAAACAATTCCCGTGCTCAGGAGTGCGCTGGAGTCGGCTGCTCTGTGAGCCCCTTGTCCAGATGAGGGGTAGGAATGGGACAGTGCCAGGTTCTGTGGGTATGCTGTCAGTATGTGCGTGCCCAGTCAGTGTCATGTGCATGCCCACTCCCTGTGGTTCTGCATGACTGCTTCCCAGCCTGCCGGCTCTGCATGGGAATGGGAGTGTACTGGGATTGCCACCGAAGATATGCGCGTGTGTGTTTGGCTTGGAATGCAAATTTGGGAAGTCTGCCACTGTTTCCAAATATCCCATGTGTGTGTGTGTGTGTGTGTGAGAAAGAGAGAGAGAGAGAGCCTGTAAGGAAAGGTCACATTGTTGAGTTTTTCTTTTCCTGCCTTCATTTTAGCTTTGTGTCCGTGTGGCTTGGTAAGTGGAATTTCTTCCGTCTCTCCTTGTAGTATCAAACAGCGTTCATCCTGTCTTTTTTTTCTCTGGTTTTGGTTTTTCTTTTGTCTCTCTGTTCATTCCCCTGTCATATACACGTTCTGGTGGTGATGGATGTATATACAACATGGAGGTTCTTCTGCCCCTCCTCCATGGATCGTCATGGGCTAAACATCTGTGTGGTGTCCCCCTTTATGCGTAGTCCTCCGTGACACAAGACCTTGTGTGAAAGGTCACAGGTCCCTGTGTGGGCTTATATTTAGGGGGGGGGGGTTGTTGTGGGGGGTGGGGTCGGGGGAGGGGGGGTGACTAGGGGGGGATGGGCAGAGGTTGTGGGAATGTGGACGTTCTCATTCACTCTCTCCTCACATCTGTAGTTTGGTCTGGTCTTTCCGTTCTTTTCCCTCTCTCTCTCTGTCTCTCTCTCTCTCTATCCTCTTCCCCTTAGTCTCTCTCTCTCTATCTCTCTCTATCTCTCTGTCCCTCTGTGTGATGTCCTGAGAAGGCCAAAAATGTGTAGTTTACTGTGTCAGTGTCCGTGTGTTCAGTCGATCCTCAGAAACTCTCAGAGTTCTCCCCCTCTCTCTACTCGCACATGAGAAAACCCATCAGTGTTCAGGATAAGGTCAGCCGAGGTCATACCATCTTTGACTCTACTTAGGGGATGGTTGTTAAAAAGCCAAGTTCTCAGTTATGGTCACAGGCCTTATCTCTAGTTAAATGTCAGGGTGTGTGGATGAAATTCTGAAATTCAGAAAAAAAAACAAAAAAACAAATCTCTTTAAAGATGAAGCAATGCTTCTTCACAATAGAATAGATGGATCAGCTTTTTTACCCCTCTTATCTTGCTTATGTTTATACAAAGTCATATTCTATTTATGTCAGACTGGGCTGATCATGTGACCAGAGTCTCATTGTTTTATGTGGCTTTAGTGTCTATGTCTCTCTGTGTAATCTCAACATACTGCATTTGACCATATAGAGAGGCGTAACCTTTGACACCGCAGCATCATCCCTATTGGACAATATGGAGCAGAGGCAGCACTGAGAGTTTAAGTAGATTACAGGTAATCTCATGCTGTAGAATCGATGTGTCTGACGTCCAAGATGAGGAACGTGGACCCACACAACCAACGTTATTGTGTAGATTTGAAATGCTGCAGAATTTTCCTTACACACACACACACACACACACAGTGTAATTACAGAAACTTTGTACGTGTGTGGGAGTAGATGGATGAGACAAGGGGCCAGTGGAGGTGTGCGTATGTTTGGGAGCAGGGGCATCTCGTTGACCATTTTGTTCAGTAGTTGAGCTTTTGCTTGTGGTTTTTGCTTCAAACACACACACACACACACACACACACACACACACACTGCCCCAGTTAATTAACCTGTTTTATGTCTGTGGAGTCACTGAATTGTGGTGTTGCAGAATATAATTAATAGTGACTGTTTACTGACGGAACACATGAAGAACTAATCACCAAGGCGACTAATAATACTACTTACATCTAGCTCACGGACCTTCGTGTCTTTCCGCCTGTTCTCTGTGGCAGTCAGCCCTTATCTTAACACGGGGTAGAGGACAAGCTTTTGTCATAAACCGTAATCTGTAGCACTGTGTATGTTTTCTTTCGTGAGTTAGTTTAAAATTAAGATTAACTAGATTATTCTGCTAAATTAGGCTCTGATACGTACGTGAGGTTTGAACCATGAGAAGAGCGTTTCACATCAGTGCACTTGACTTGTCTGTATAATCCTACACCAGTGGCCATGAGCTCACCAGAGCTGACCCTCCCATTGTGTTCTCTCTCTCTCTCTCTCTCTCTCTCTCTCTCTCTCTCTCCCCCCCCCCCCTCTCTCTCTCCCTCTCCTCCCCCTCTCTTAATTTCAAATTCAAATGCACATTTTCAGATTCCCCTCTGTACTGCAATATGGCTTAGTTTATCAACTATGCAGTGCTGCATTTATTCTCTCATTTCATCGCTCTGTAAACATGACTTTTATCATTCGAGATCGAAAAATAAGGCGTACTTCACACCCTCTTTTCGCTTATTTTAGGTGGTTTTCCGTTGAGCTGTTTTCGTGCTAATGTTGTGTTTGCTTTAGAATGAGAGTAATGAAGAGACGGTGGCTTGCCATGGCAGTGGTTGAGGACGACCGCATACATGCAGTGGTGGATTTGGGGCAGGCAGAGATGCGCGGCATGGCCCGTAGGTACAGACACACTGTGGTGTGCGTTTAGGCCTGGTCTGCTCTGCTGTGGAACCGGTTGCCCTGAAGTGCTGGAGTGGAACCCGTGCGGTTTGTCGTTAATGATAGGGGATGGGGGCTGGGGGTTTCGGGGGGTGGGGGGGGGGGGTACTCGATGTGTTACTAGGCTTTAGAGGCAGTGTGTCAGGGTAAATAGGGATATGAGAGGTCTACACTTTTAAGGGGGCACATGAAATGGGGCCAACTGTCACTCTCACTGACTAAGAGACACGTCAGTCTAAGTCATATAATGCAGTTACATCCCTGTGTGTGTGTGTGTGTGTGTGTGTGTGTGTGTGTGTGTTTGTGTGTTTGTCTGTGTCTGCATGTATGTCTGTGTGTCTGTGTCTATGTGTGTGTGTGTGCGTGTGTGTCTATGTGTGTGTCTATGTGTGTGTGTGTGTGTGTGTGTGCATAGTTTTGTTTGCTTGGCTGACTACATGTCTGTCCTCCCTGCAGATATGTATGTGTATTGTGTCTGCCCTAGTTTCTCTATCAACCCAAAAGGAAAAATGTTCAAGTTTTAAATTTAAAGGCAGCCAGGGGCCCTCACACACTTTGAGCAGTTCAGAATGTCTTTGAGAGAGCAGCTTCAGCTCACTGCTTTGTGCTCTCTCTCTCTCTCTCTCTCTCTCTCTCTCTCTCTCTCTCCCGCCCCCTCTCCTCCTCCTCTCTCTCTCATGCATGCTGCCTCTAAACAGTCTCAATGTTTAAAGCCCTCACAGATTTAGTGGCAAACTGCCTATGCATACATTTCAAAACACCACAACCGTAGTCACACCGGCAACTGTGTGTCCTCACACACAGTCTATTAGTCTGTGCTAGAATTCAGAGGGAGGGAGAAAGAGAGAGACAGAAAGAGAGAGAGAGAGAGACAGAGAGAGAACTCAGTAGTAGTCCTCAGTAGTTTTAGTAGTAATATGCTGCTACTCTGCTGCACTACAGAACGAAGTGCAGACAAACAGAAAAAGAAAGAACTTGTATTGTTGTTGTGGATTATGCTGTGATTTGAATACACTTTGGATTGTTAACCATGACATCAGGACCCCATACAGCATTGTGAATTAAGCTGAAATGACTGTGAAAGATAAAGTATGAAAAGAAATAGAAAAAGAGAGAAAGACCAAGAAATCTAGGACCCTTTCTTTGACTTTTCAGCCATGTACAACACATTTCACTCTGTGCTGATGTAAATATCTTTCTGTAAATAAAATTGAGTTTACTGGAAGAAACACACAGAGACACAAAAACAAATTGTTTACTCAAAGTTTTTTTGCAACAAATTTAGGGTAACGGTCCGATGGCTGGTAATTATTTTGTGCGGTAAACATTTCAAATGTTCTGGAGACTTATCTGCTCTTAATAGGCCCTAATCTGAGTGTTTTAAACAAATACTTTTCTCTTCTCCCGGCCTCTCTTTCACCACGTTTGTTTCATTTCCTACACAGGTCTCTCTCTCTCTCGCTCTCTCTCTCTTCTCTCTCTCTCTCTCTCTCTCTCTCTCTCTCTCTCTCTCGCTCTCTCTCATTTCATACTCTGTTCTTTTCAGCCTTTCACTTTACATCATTGTTCACTTTGTATGTAGCCTAGTTACTCTTGATTGGCTTTGAGGTCATAGTTTCACTTTAAACGTTTTTTTTGTAATCTTTTAAGCGTTTAATAGAGTTATGCCACGCATCAAAGGCAAGTTTTGACAGTGTTAATCATTCACGTTGCCTTGTAATACGCTCAACACCCTGTTGAGATGGTTCTAGAATGGTGTACCTACACCTGACTGAACTTGCCAATGAGAGAAGTCTCTATGTAAACAGCCAAGCAGTTTACAATGATGTCAGAACAGTGAGCCACACATTTTCTGTTTCAGTAACATTACATATTCTCAAGAAGATGACGATACGATATGACAGAGAGCTGACGTGCGAGTTGAGAATGCGAGAATGCTTGGTGCGCGTTTCAGATTTGAGCCTCTTGTGAAATATTTGGCAAAAAAAACCCCAAAAAAACCCCAAAAGAAGGTATATAATGTAGGTGGCAAAAACTATGGGGAGTAAAGAAGGTATTCCTAGCGAACGGAAGGGTCACTTTAAACAAGGTGGACGTGTCGGAACACAAATCACCTGACTTGACCGAGGGTTAGCAAACTTATGTCGCTGTGCGTTGTCGTTTTGATTTGTGTAGGCGGGAGGGATCATCTTCTATCCACTCTACCAGTACTTTGGTATCGAACCCTATTGAAGTGACAGCTGGCTTAGCTGCAGTGAGCATGTTGGTACTACTTTAGGGGAAAACCCCTTGTTTTCATGGTTGTCTGATTGCTACTGTTAGAGACAAGTACTCAGATGACTATATTGTGCTTTCGGTTTATAAATCATTGCGTTTCTCACTGTAGGGCTGGAATGACCATAACAGAGCTGTAATTAGCCTGATGGGATTGGGCAGGGAGGGGATTAACATTAGGGTACAATAACCAGGGGGTTAGGCGTGTGTTAATTGGGTCATATATGACAAGAGACTGGATATCACACATGAGGGTTCACCATGCAGCTTTCAGCTCTCCCTGCTCAATGGTGTCAATGGCAACTGGTAACCGTCAAATGCAAATCAGGACATAAAACAATAAAACTTGAATCTATTTCAGGTTAACACCACACACAACCTGACAGTTACATTAGAACAAAAGTTCTTTCTCTCTCTCTCTCTCTCATGATTTCGTTCTTTCTCTTCCCCTTTCACCCTGAGAAAAGGATGATTGTTATCCATCTCTCTCAACTCCTCCCGTTCCTCCGAGACCCAGTGCTCAGCTTCCTCCCGGGAGACATGTTCTCCTCTAAACATACTGTCTCCAACAGTGTGTGTGTGTGCATGCGTGCATGCGTGCATGTGTGTGTATGCTTAAATACCTCACACACGTATGTTTTCAACCCCTGCATACCTATTTGCGGGCATGTATGGTTGCATTTCTTGTCACGACGTGTGAGTGCGACAGATTGCGTGAATCATGCGGTGAGAAATGAATTCACACTCTGGCTGCGTATGGTCATGGAAACAGCAAAGATCTTGCTTGTGTTGTATGTATCTGTCAACTTCATAGAAGGAAATCAAGTTTTAGCACTCTCAGGTAGTTTAACGCGCGTCGGTGACCAAAGAATGTTTCTGCTGATCGCAGCTCTTCTCTTAGCTATGAACCACAGGATGTGAAAAGAAATGCACAGACTTTGGTCGCTCTTATCACTAAAATGTGGTTGCAAGGGGCTCTGCATTCTTGTCTCGTCGGTTAGCGTCACAGGCTGCAGGGGAGAAGAGTCTGCTTTGTTTTAAGCTGTTATTGAAGCTACGCTTAGTGTAACAGTCAAACTGATACATGCCATCGTGGCAGGGGGAAAAAAAAAGCACAGTTAACAGTAAGCATGATTAAACCGACGATGATGGTAATGAGGAGGCAGAGACTAGATCACGGGGGAGAAGAATACGTTTTTGGAAAAATCTTAAGTTCTCTCCAGAGTAAGAACGTGCTCGTGGTATTACGTGTTCCTCTCCTTGCATGGTTCTAACTTTCGTGCTATCTGTCTGTTCCAGCTGTGTTACACAGATTACAGTTAAAGATAAATTGTTTCTGTGTTGCAAACCCACCCTCTTTTTATGTCCTGTTCACACAACACACACACGAATACACAGAAAAACATATACCCAGAGTGTTAACTGCCTGTCATTTTCAGGAATCTACCCCTAAATTGGTACCCGCTGCGGTTTTAGAGAAGCAGCCGAACTTTGGTAGGGTCATAAATAAAGGCCTGAGTCACAGGGGAGAGAGTGTGAAGACAGATCTTCGGGCTGTTAGAGAGCACAGCTACAGTTTGACTCTCACATGGCTCTGCAACATGGATGAGCTTCTGCTTCTAATCGTCTGCCAGCACTGCCATTCTCTTATGTAAGAACTTTTTAGGGAGAACCAGCTCTGAACAGCTTTATGTTAATCACACTAACAGCACGAAGGGCCTTTAATCCCCCACCCCACCCCACCTCACCCCACAACACACACGTGCGCGCACGCACGCGCACGCACACACCCCTACACAGTCACACACTAGCACCTATTCTTATTTGGAAAGGGAAGTGGCTATTGTCAGTTCTCGCATTCACTTTGCTGATTTTCCAATAAAGTTCTCTTTAATGAGCCTCTTAGTCATGTATCCACACACACACACACACACACACACACACACACGCACGTATGCTCACTGTCTACACAAATCTAATGTACCCAAACTGAGCAGTCCTAATCCACCACAGGTAATAGGGCCATTGTTCTTACTCTCTGTTCTGGGAAACTGCTTATGTCCTCTGCCTGGACAGTATGGCTGGAGTTGCCCTTCTGGCTACTTTCCAGTTTTCCCAGTAAACCCCTTATGGGGCTCAGTGTCCACTCACCAGCAGAGAGACACGCACAGCGACCAGTTGCATGACGCCTGCTAGCATGTAGCTAACGTTCTGACTCTGCAAACTGGACCTGCGGCTGGTCTTCAGTGCTAGTTCTCGGTCCAGCTGGAAGAGTTAGAAAAACAGACATTATAGCTCTCAGAAGGTCTTTTAACCAGTCAAGCCAATTATCCTTTGTCATCATCTCCCTCTCTCCCTGATGGCTTCTCCTGGTCGATGGAACGGAGCTCCTTGGCTCTCTGGCCCTCTCCTTTGTCGGGATCTTTCCTCTTTCAGCTCAGATACAAAAACAATAGAGGAGACGGCGGAGTAGACTAGGCCTTGGTGTCTTGGATCAAGGGTCTGGATCAGGAACTGATTTAAGCCAAAATGATACATGTTGATATCATCTGATAGTTTGTTGTGGAAAACTGAACTTTTCTCTGCATGCACATGTACTCGACACAGCATTACAATAGCAGTTATCTTTGTCAGACTTTCATGGCCTCTTTGTTTATCTTTTTTTTCCCCCCCTTTTCCTTATATGTGTTTGTGTAGCCCTCAAACACACACACACACACACACACACACAAAATAATATAATATCGCTTTGGCCTTTAGATGATCATGCCCAGCTGTGCTGCTCAGTCCTCAGTTAGCAGATTTTCTTATGAGGTCACTTGGTGTTAGTAAACCAGTTAGAAAAACTCTGGGACCTCTGACAAGTGACTCAATCTTTCATAAATGCCACAACTGTCTTACAGAAATGCTGTATTTGTGTTAGTGTCTCCGAATGACTGGTAGAGCGAACAAGAAATCCAGGGAGGCGTAGAATGAGAGATAGAGAGATAGAAGGAGAGAGAGAGAGAGAGAGAGAGAGAGAGAGAGAAAGAAAGAGGACAGACTTCAGCAGTGAGTGGTGACAGTGCGAGTGTGTGTCTGAGGACTGAATTAGTCTACTGTTTGAGTTCTGAGTGATGTCAGACAAGGGGCCTGGTGCTGCCAGAGCATTGGTCCATGTCTCAGCACTGATCTCAGCCCTGCGTGTGTGTCTGTGTTTGTACATGTGTGGTCAGTTCTGTTTTCTGATGAGTTTTAATGTCTGTCTGAACACTAAAAAAAGAGACGTTTGTTGCTGTTGTTTTTTTTTTGTTGTTTGTTTTTTGTTTTGTTTTTTTGCATTGTCCCTTGTGAGGTAATCATTGCATTTGTGTGATTCATGTTCACTGTTTGACCCTGCGCAGTCTGTGGTATTACATAGTGGCACACGCTAATCCCTTTGACACATTGTGTGTGCGTGTGTGTGTGCGTGTGTGTGTGTGTGTGTGTGTGTGTGTGGGCGTGCATGTGTGATTCTGTCACTTTGCTGTGACTGACTGGACCAGCTTTAGGGATTAACTTATTCATTGTGACAGCCGACAGGTCGAAACCTCTTTGGGGGAACGCGGGGAGAGGAGAGCAAGCACATGTCCATTGGTGTGTGAGGTTTTTTTGTCCTTGGTCATGGGAATATTTTGACTCTCCACCTGAAAAACATGTGCAAGCATGCCCGTTTTGTGATTAAATAACATTCAAACAAACGCCCTCAGAGTCACCCATGGGAATACACGCCCGCCAGAGCACTGATAAACACACACAAACACACACACACACAAACCTCCCTGATTCTACATATTCTAACCATCTCAAGTGCCATAAACACACACACACACACACACACACACAGAGTTCTCCTGTGAGCTGCATGCTCTGTCCTCAGGCGTACTCTTGTGGATTCACAATGACCAGCTAAAGTGCCCGCAGAGCTTTAAGGGGTGAATACTCCGTGTCCTCTATTCAAGGATATCTTCCCCTTTTGAGCTGAGCTTTTACCTTGGCAACAGAAAAGGCTCTACCCTCGACCTCAAATGCATGGCCTTTCATTCACTCCTCATTATTGATGGTCACTGAAAGACTAAAACGTACAGTAGATTTGAAGCTGGTCTTGTATATATACAGGCTAGTGTCGTGTCTTTAGGGCGTGAGTGTTGAGAGGTTTTTTTGGGGCGGGGGGGCGGCAGGGCAGGAGGGGTCTGAATAGGGGTATATTAATAGCCCCTCAGTGTTGCTTCTCTTTGAGTGAATTCTTCAGTTCTCGAAGGGCTCGCTGCATTCCAGAGTGGGAGGACACTATAATGCTGCCGCTATTACACACACACACACACACACACACACACAGTGACAGACTCGTAGGACAAAGAGACAGAGGCAAATATTTGGTCCTCATTTCTGTAAGAGTGTCTTGGGTTGAAGACTCTGATTAGCTGTGTTTGAAGGCATTCTTTGCTGTGAAGTACAGTTAACCCCCTCTTCTGCGCTGACAGCTTTTATAACAAGGTCAGAGCCTGGCCTGGTGACATGAGCAGACCCCTGGGACTTGTAGTCTTTGTAGTCCCAGTGCTGGGAAGCATGTTGGTTTCAGGGATGCTGGCAGGCCTGCCGCAGACACACAGACTGGCTGTCTGGCATGGGGGTGGAAACGCGCCCAGGACTCAGTCACATAACCAGCAGCATGTCACTGAGAACTCTGGCATGTTCGGCTTAGTTCTGACAGTATGTGACTTTTTGTGAGAGAGAGAGAGAGAGAGATGGAGGCAAAAACAGAAGAAGCAAGAGAAAGAAAAAAAAAGAAGTTGATTAGTGTAGCAGGTGAGGGAGAGAGTGATAATAAAGAAAGACGGAATTTGGTCATGATATCATTAGTCATGTTAATGATGTTTTATTCCATCTCTTTTTCATTTAGGGCAAAGGTCAACATCACCTGGGTGTCACCTCAGTATCAGCCGTAACTCTCTTAATTCCCTAAAACTGTCAGCTGGCTGCCAGTCAGTCCACTGCCACGTGTGGCTTAGAATACCACTGTGGGATTCGACGAGGCCAAGCGCTTAAGCGTGCTAATATCCACATTGCCCAGGGCACTGCCAGGCCAGGAACAGGTCACAGACGTGGCCCTGCCATCTGCCAGCTATGGCACCAGTGCTTACTGTGGAATCGTTAATGTTTCATAAGCGTGTGTACACAGTCACATACACACAGACACCCATATGCACACACACGCACGCACACACACACACACACACACACACCCACACACACACAACAGTCCCATTCATCATATTATCAACCTTCACAGAGGCCAAATATATTCTATAAAAAGGAACACTTACTGTCAGTCTGCCTGACTGAGAAGTGTACTGTGTGTGTATGTGTTTGCATGTGGGTGTATGTTTTTGTGTGTGTGTGTGTGTGTGTGTGTGACACACAGAGAGAGAGAGAGTGCTTTCAGCATAAAATGAAAGACAGAAGAGCAAAGAAGAAGACAGAGTCGGTTTTAAAATTTCAATGGAGCTGAAAGAAAGGGGATTTATGAGCGTGCATGTGTATGTGTGTGTGCGCGCGCGCGTGTGTGTTTGTATGTGTGTGTGTGTGTGCGTGCGTGCGTGCGTGCATGCGTGTGTGTGTGTGTGTGCTCGTGTGTGTATGTGCATGTGTGTGACAGACACAGAGAGTGAGGGAACAGAGAACGGAGATGTGAGAATAGGTAAAGCTATGACCCACTGTCTGTTGTAAAGGGATGAATCGTGCTTCGTTCCCAAAAGCCCCTCTTCACCATCAACAGCCTGTAGATTACAAACACAGCCCATGTTTCTCTGCCACTCTCGTTTCCTGCCAGTAGACAATAGAATGCTCACGCCAGTCATCGCCGCTAGGCAAACAACTTCTGAACAATGCTAAGTTAATACACAACAGCTGACACGATAAAAACAAACAATGCTCAGAAAAATGAAAGCTCAAAAGACAGGATGACCATGAAAAGAGTTACAAAAAAAAAAAAAATACGGTATGCCTTTTATGTAAAGAAGTGTTTTCTGAAAGAGGTCGTTTTCTGTGTTGGATTTGTCTCGTGTCTGTGGATCTTTCCTGGCAGTGGGTGTATAGCCTTGGCCAAAGCCTAGCATGGATCTGTGAAAGGAATGAGAGCTAAAAGCTAGAGGGGGGGGGGGAAAGGAAAAGGGAAGGCCAAGAGAAAGAAAGAGGGGGAAAAAAAAGAAAGAAAATAATGTATCCAAAAGGAACCATAAGGGAAAGTCTTCAGAGCAGCTGCGTCACCCCTTCAGGGTTCTTTCTCGGTCTGAGGTTTTCTAAAGGTTGTGGAACGGTTGTGAGAGCGTTTTGGTTGAGACAGTTTCGTGTGTTACTTCTAGGAGAGGCTAAACAGAGGTTTGGCATTGGTTGTCTGAGAGTTATTTTAGTGTTTGTGAAGGAAGTATCTGTGGATTGAGGGGAAAGTCAAATTTCAGCTCTAGGGATTCTGTTGAAGTTACAGTCTACGAGGCATTAAGACTTTAATGAGCTTACAAGAAGATTCTAAAGCGTGTGTTTGTGTGTGTGTGTGTTTGTGTGTGTGTATGTGTGTGTGTGTGTGTGTTGCAACACCACCTCTCAAAGTTCAGTAAGAGGTCCCCTTGGGTTATGTGGAATTTACATCAAATCTTTTCATTCTTTTAACCTCAGTAGACAGGATCAGAAAGAACAATAACAAAAAAAAAACATGTTAAAATGAAAAATGGTATATGTCTTCATGAAAAGGAGTATCTTTTAGCTTTTGGCTTAACCCCCTGACTGATGTTACAGCTGACCACTACTGTGAGCTCTTGAACAGCCGTTAGCCTGTCTCTGCCTCAGTAACACACACAGCTGTGTAAATGGTCTTTATGTCTTAGAAGACTTTAGGCTTAGCATATAAACCTTGACTGAACATTTGACTTCAGGTTTGCTCATAAATGTAAATGGAATGAGTAATATCTGGTTAAAAGGTGGCTAGGATAGAAATGGAGGTTTATTTGAATGTTTTAAGTGCTTTGCTTCGTGGTGTTAAAACGAAATGATTGACGCGGTGTTTAAAGTCAACAAGCAGGAGAACAACTGGCCCGTAACAGAGTTCACTTTCCAGACTCATTACCTTTTCAACTTCTCCTTGTTCTTTCACCTCTCGCTTTTCTTCTTTCTCTCTCTGGCTCTCTTCCCTCTCTCTTCCCCTTATTGCTTTCCCCTCTCCTCTACTCATTGCTACGTCTCTTCCTCTCCTCAACTCCTTCCTGAATTTCTTTTTCTCCCCTATTCTTTCCTCCTCTTATATCAGGTAAACGACTTCTCAGTAACAATGGCTGCTAGCCCAAACTCATTCGTCAACCCCCTCCCCTCAATCTGTTTCTAATTACTCTGGTCTGCATTTTGGCTAAGAGGGACAAAAGCTCCGTCGACTCGTTAGAAGAGTGTCAGCGTAGAGCTCGTCTTAGAAGGGTCTGGAAATCAACAGCTTTGTAAATAAATCCCAAGTGGCTAAGGGCAGGACGCGGTCGTGATAACGCTAACGTGTCTTGATTTATTAGTTTGTTAGTTTTAGCTGACATTTCAATCACTATTCGGACCTTAGCGGATACTTCCCATCTTTTAAAGTCGTTGCGCGCTGTACGTAATCATAGTGGAAGTTTTCATTGGTATTTTTATGTGCTAATTTACGGTGGTTACCGTATGGTGGTTTGAATCGGGGGGGGGGGGGGGGGGAAAGGCTTCTTCTCTGTGGTGCTGTACAGTTGGACCCGACTGCAGAGTTGCAGAGCACAGGAGCTGTATGGTTCCCCACAGGACTGTAAAGTAGGTCAGAACCACTCAGAGTTTTTTTGGACCGAGCCCCCCAGCTCTCAGGCCCCCCCATCCACTCTACATTGAGCTCATTGTCCCAGTGCCAAATAATTAATGGAGAACATGGAATAGATTTGGACCGTTTGGGGCAGAAATTCAGCTGAGGGCTGAGACAAAGGTATGCACTGTTACTGTACAAAGTTCTGCTATGAAAGGAAAACGGCCAGCCGGAGAGGAAGAGAGGGAGAAAGAGACTATATATCAAAACGAAGGGTTTCAGATAAAGACAGACAAAGCTGAGAGGACCGGTGCTTCAACAAAAAGAAAAAAAAAAAAAGAGGGTCCTTGGAAAGAGGGACAAAAAGAGAGCAAGAAAGGTCTCAACAAAGGAACAGTTAGAGGGCGTTTTCAGACGAACAAAAAAAAGAAAAAAAGGGGGACTACGGTATGAAAATGTAATAAAGGAAAGGAAGCAGTTGTAGTTACGGCATAGTGAACGTAAGCGCTCTCTGGTAATTAGTAGTAGCGTTAGGCTAAAGTTGGGGATCATATGACTGTGAGGTCGTGAGGAAAGTTAGCCGACACGTGGGCTGATGAATAGTGTTTGTGTGTTTTCTCTCTTTCCCTCCTCCTCTCTCTCTCTCTCTCTCTCTCTCTCTCTCTCTCCCCTCCGTTCTGGTTCCGTCATGTTTTGACAGTCAGGACTCCTGACTGATGAAGACTTATGTAAGCCGGCAGTCAGCCGGTCTCCGCTAGAAAAAAAAACAACAGCACAGACCCCCTGCATTGCCAGATTTTTGGGAGATTGTTGCGTTATATAATGAGAATTATACCCGTTCTTATTTTCTTTGCCGATTCTGATCTTGGCTCTTTTGTTGGTCGCCTGTAGTGCGGGAAGGAAAAGGTTTTCGCTGTTTTCCTCAGGTCACCGATCGAAGGAAAAGGAGAGAACCAAGGAGAGCGGAAACTCTTGACATCCTTCATTTTCTCCAACCCCCCCTGCCCCCAGGGTCTCAGAACTTTAATTCCTCATTCAGGACACTTTAATAGTTTCCTTCCATAAACAAACGCTTACAGTGGCAGCCTCTGCTCAGAGATATGCATCTAAGGCTGAGAGTGCCATCTACAGGCTGCACCAAATACTTACTTATGCACCAACATGCACACACACTCACACTCATACACACACACACACACACACACAAACCCACAAACATGCGCAAACACACTCACTCACACACCCAGACTCATACACACATGCATTGCTGCATGCAAAGTAAAACCAATATGAAAACACACAAAGGTGCAACAGTGCCTACATATATATATACATACAAGCATTCTTACCTACACACTCGTTCCTCACTGATGAGGGAAACTAATCATAATTGTTGTGCTGAGAGGCTAGCACTAGATGGCAATGGCGTTGTAGACTGTATCTTAAAAATTCTCTTTGACCTTCCCATAAGACAAAGGGGCTCCTCAGGGGCCGTGGACGTGAGATCCACGGGCCTGGAGTACAGCCAAAGTTGAAAGGTCACAAGTAAAAACAGCCAGAATCTTATCTGCCACAGGTACATTATCTGACTTTAGTAAGCCTGTCTGTCTCCTAGGTGTTTATAAACGTGTGCAATATCCTGTGAGTTGAGGTTTTACCCAGAAATGGGTTTTCAGCGTGTCTCTCGTTCACAGAGGTTTTAGAGTTCATATTCTCGATGAACCACATTAGCCTGATGTTGCTATGTAGGTACATATGTACGTGCACAAGTGGATGTGTGTTTGCGGTAAGCATATGCGTGTTTGTGTGGTAAGTGAGGGGAGGGTCAACAAAAGGAGAAAAGAGAAAATAGAGCAGCTAATGTTAGAAGATACAATGCTCTTCAGTCTTCCAGCTTACAGTTTAGTTTGTGAGCAAGAGTCTTAAGCAGGGGACTAGACTTTGTCACATTAAAACAATGTGAGATCATCACAATTTCAGAATGTTAAGTTAACTTTTACAGGTGCAAAGAACCCAAAGAACAATATTTCGTTTTTTTCCATACGTGGTCATTCACAGTCACAGACAGTTTAACTGTCATTTTTTCATGAGCGGACACACAAGCAGGAGCATCATTCTTAAAGGTCGGCCAGCAATACCTCGAGAATTCTGTCATTCGACAAACAGTGTCCAGTAGCCGTTGTCACGGAAACAACCGAGTCTTTTCACTTCCTCTAAGACCAGATCCACCGCACCAAACAAGCTGAGTATGAGTCATACTGTTCCCTTATATCTCGGGAGAACGTTCTGGCAAAATACTCTCGGTAAGTAACGCTGAGGAAAGCATGAGTGTGATGAGTAGGACTTTAATCAATTGCAGGTACTAGAGAGGGAATCTCCTTTCATGAGCTTTTTCGTCTCCGTCTCTTCCCCGCTGTGATGTGGAAGCTGAGCTTTGTCAGTGGGGGAGGGAGGGACTTGGGCTTTATGTGGAGGCTCAGTCCAAGTGAAGACATGCAGCTGTAACATTTTCAAATGCATGTCAGATGCAAGCTAGTTTCAGGAGAGGATGTCTGAGGTAATCATTCTTCCTTAGCTCAGCCTTCATGATCGTGCGTACACACACGCAGACACACACACACGCGTGCGCACACACGTACACATACACACACACACACACACACACACGCACACGAGAGGGATAAGTGGAAGTGAGAAACAATAGTGGAGGCGGAGACATTTCCCTATCCGACTGGTTCCTGTTCAATATTAAACCAATTACACTCAGTATCCATTAGGTGGCCTGTGTATTTCGAGAAGAAGAGTCCAACAATATCCTCCTTCCTTTTCAGTCGGAAAAGAGCGCGTAACACACTGTCGTGTGTCCATACGCTTGACACTTGCAAGACGCGCAGGCGAGACGCTAGCTGTAATTACTGAGCATTGAGCGCTCATAACACAGAGAACTGTGTTTATGTGGTGGATGGAAGACGGGGCCACGTGCTGTCTCATCTGTTCATCAGGGTTCGCTTTACAAAACCAGAATGTTGGTTAGTCGATTCCAATACAAACACCTTACTACAGTGTCTAGTATTCAAAATGCAGCTTTCGTTCACGTATGCTAAATTTCACTAGCATATTTTCCAATTAAAACAACAGCCCACACGTAAGTATCAGTAAGAATAAATCTGAGATACCCCTCCCCCCTTATGAAAGATAATCTTTCATAATCTTTGAAATATGCTAAATCCATGCATGTCTGCCATTGGTATACATATGGTGCATTTTGCTCATTTGGAATCGCTGAATTATGTTGTACTGAACATAGAAAACCTGCCGGTCTGACTTGACTGGTAGGGAACAGTGTATACAGTGCCCGTTGTGAGGAGACTGCCATAGAGAGTGGGTTGTGTGTGTGTGTGCTGTTGGCGGTAGGGATGTGTGGGAACAGGCTGTGAGAGGGGTATTATAGTTTGAGCACAAAGAAAGATTGTCTTATTGTATTGTTTTAGTAGATCACAAGTGTTTGTTGAGAGCCATTGTGTGAGCGAGGAGGAAGAGACGGTCTCGTGAGTGATCTTTTTTTTTTTCTGAGTGATGTATTTTGTTTCAGAGGGTTTGCTTTACATGCTTTCGAGGCATGTGGATGTTTGCAATTCATTAAATGCGTGTGTCTTAAAGTCTTAGTTTTTTTGTGTCTGTGAAGACATCTACATTTTTGGCATAATGAAAAGTGCGGTGTGTGTGTGTGTGTGTGTGTGTGTGTGTGTGTGTGCGTGTGCATGCTTGCACATGTGTGTGTGTGTGTGTGTGTGTGTGTGTCTTTGAACTAGTGTCAAAAGGAGGACGTGGGAGTGTGTCACACAGATGTTGTGGTCTGTAATCACCCCAGAAATACCGAATTTCCAGATTAACTCCAACCCCTTCTTTTTCATGGTTCGATTATGACAAGCACATAAAAGGATGAATGAGGTTCTGTGAAAAGAAACAAATCCCATTTATTCAGTTTCTGTCTCTGTCAAAATATTAGACTACTTTGACATTTTCATTAATGATGGCATGCATACATAATGTCATTGCATATGTACACATGTCTAGAATGTAGGACTATGGGATCTCAGAGAAAATGAGGAACGCTGTTATTCTGAGCGATATTGTATTAATTGCAGTTAACAGAGACTGTGTAATTGCAATTAACAAAGGTTGTTTAGTTTCATTAAGCAGAGATTGTACATTGTGGAGGACATATTAACCAGAATTTCAGAGGAGCAAACCAGCAACAACAATTAAATTGGTCCCTATCCATAAATATAAATATAAATACAAAGCAAAATATTCAAAAACCAAAAATAGTTCAAAATCAAATAAAGACAACCCTTTTTTACATTCTAATTTTTTTACTTGGCCTCAGTAAATCTCATTGTCTGCTATCGTAGTGTTTTTAACTGAACAGAGAAAAAAACAAAACCGAGCTGTATTTGGAAAAAAAAAAAATCGACTGCTAAGCCTTTGATTATGAGCAGGTTACTCACAGTGCACTTTCATGCAAACCTGCAATTCTTCCAACCATATGAGCACATACGATGAACACATATGAGTCGAAGAACACTCCGTATGGACATTAATGATGTCGGAACAATTATTTCACGCTCTGTGGAGATGTTTAAATTCATCCTAGGGCATATGTAGTGAGAGGCTCTGTTACAGACAGCGTGAGTGTATTAAGGAACGGAGCTAATTATTCTCAGACTTTCTCAATTAGTTGTTTATTTTTCAATGGCAATAGTCCTGTTTATGATTATTACGGAGTTACTTGTACACCCTTACTGCATGAAGTGTTTGTGGATTCGTTCAGAATAAGGACATACTAATTACCGATAAGTCCTGCCTGTGGGCCTTAATGAGTTGCCGTTAATTAGCACATGGTGTTGTGTTCAGGCTCGGCTGAGCTCGAGCTCTAATAAAGGTCATATATCTGGCGGAAGGTTTTTCCAGCGGCGCCGGTGACGAGCGAACAGGGAATGCTCGGTGAAAGCTCAAACAGATAGAGAACAGCTCCGTTACCACGGCATGGAGTCTCTCACATCTCAGATAACAGGATTAGCGTAGTGAAACAGACGTGCCTGGCAAAGCTGTGAAAGACAACGCTGACGTCTCCCTGGCTGACAGAAAACGACCTTACGTCCCGTCTTTTTGAAAGAGAGAGAGAGAGAGGGAAAGAGAGAGTTTTATTGGGATTCAGACAGTCCGACACTAAATTCTTACGTTTCTTCTGGAGGAACCTTTTGGATGTGATTGTAATAGGAACTGTTTTCTTTATTTATTTGATAAAATCAGACTGGCTCAGTCTAAATAGTATTTAGTACCAGTTGGGCCCACTGACTTGCCAGTCAGTCACTTTTTGGTTCATTTAAGCTGTACATTCCCTGCAGTTTTTCTCAGATTGCATAATTGCTTAAGTTCCGGCGATTACCCAGTGATCAATTCAGGTGATATGTCTAAGGAGTGCTACTTCAAAGCATGTCTGGTTTTTGCAGATTCGCAGAGACATGAGAATAGATGGTACTTTTCTTTTTAACAGACTGTAATTCTTTCAAGTATGGAGCACATATGGACTTTAAGACACAGAGGGGGACATCTTTAAATACTTAGAGGACCAAGCAATACTGGTCTGATTCCAAATCCTTAGCCCAGAGTCTGCTCCTTAACCCAGGCCCTGTGTTCCTCTGTGTTGTGACCCAAAGGATTCACAAGGGGAGCTCTGGAGCTCTCTCTCTTGAGTATTAGCATTGTAAAGGTTGTGCTGGCACCACTTTACTAATAGGATTAGTCGACTTCAGAAACCCTTTTTTCTCCACAGTGGTAATCTCTGGTAAATCAGAATCAATCTCTCTCTCTCCCTCTCTCTCTCTCTCTCTCTCTCTCCCTCTCTCGCTAAGGTGGGGTTTAGCAGTGTAACTTCTGGAGCCTGTTTTTATTTTGTTGGACTGTGTTTGCCATTTAAATTCCTCTGAATTGGGGAAAAAAAATCTGGTGTTATTTCTCCCCTGGAGTTGGAACGAGAAAACATCAAAAGGATAAGAGCAGATATAGAGGAAGTCTGTGTGTGTGTGTGTGTGTGTGTGTGTGTGTGTGTGAGGTAGAGAGAGAGACAGACAGAGAAAGTGAAAGAGAGAATGTGTTTGTGTGTGTGTTTGTGTATGGGAAACCAGAGGAAACCAGAACAATGAACAGATCCTTGGTAAAGAAATACAAAAGTTTGGAAGGTTAAGCAAAATACAAACCATAGGACGGCTTCTCACAAAAGGGATGGTCTTTACGTAAAATGACGTCTTAATAAATCTTAAAGTACACAACAAATCTTACAGTGTCTGACATCCACCCATAGCCTAATGGACAGGCAGACTCTCACCACCCAGGTCAACCCAAGGGCAGACAGTCAGACTCCCCTGTATTAGGACCTCTATCCTGGAGCTTAGTCATGCAAAGCAAGGCAACGTTAGCGGAGTCACTGCGGCAGGGTACCTGTCAGCATCTCGAAAACCTTAAGTTTACAATCAAAGATAAAGGGTTGATTGTTATCTACTCATGAGTTGACAGGACCATTCTAACATATGTCTCTGTTAGCTGTAGCCTGCTTTGTGGGGAACTGAACTCCATTTGGAGTAGATTCATTCATAGACTACTGTGCTTTCCCAAAATGAGAGACCACAGGGTTTTCTCCATAAGAGAAAAAATATCAAGTTCAGGTTTGAAAGTAATATTGAAAGTGATATGCAAATGTAAGAAGCCTACTGTAAAGTACTGTCAAAGCAAGGCAATTTTTCATTATTTTTCATCTGGTGTTTCCATGCATTTCTTCCATAGTATGTTCAAGGCTACGCTCATTTACTAGAAACTGTTAGACATCTAAATAAAAGAAAAGAAAAGTGTTTTGAAACCTGTCTCTGGTGTTTGGGAAGCTGAGGCCTTCAATTAGTGTCTGATTTCCTGTGTTGGATCAAAGAAGTAATAGCAATTTCATTGGGCGTGCCCCACTTTCTTCAACAGTCCCAAACACTGCAGCACGCATGTACTTACACACACACACACACACACGCAAACACACCTCACACTCATTTATAAACTCCTTAACCATTAGAATAGTCTGGAACATATTTCAGATTTCAGACTATACAGATTCTCTCTCTCTCTTTGTCTCTCAGTTTCACTTTCTCTCTCTCTGTCTCTGTCTCCCTCTTTCTCTCTCTCTCTCTCTCTCTCTCTCTCTCTCTCTCTCCGTCACTCTCTATCCCTCTCCATCTTTGTCTGGCTGTTTGACTATCTATGTGTCTATCCACTAAAGCATGTCAGTGAGGAGTCTATGTGTGGTTGTTTTTGGGAAGATTTGGACGGATGTGATCATATGAGGACATACTGCAGAGAATCAGAGGGGGGGGGGAAAGAGAAAAGAGAGCCAACTGCAGTGGGAGAGAGAAACAAAAAAGGGGCAGGGAGAGCTGAGTGTCTGGACTGGGTAGTTAAAATGACAGAGAGTTACTGCTTCTGGAACTGCTTAACAGTTGAGACTCTCTCTCTCTCTCTCACACACACACACACACACACACACACACGCACAAACATACACACTCTCTCACACGCTCACAAAGCCTTTCTCTGACAAGTCTCCAATTCCCTCTCTATTTTCGCTCTCCTTTTACCATTATGGGATGTTCTCGGCTGGTCTCGACTAACATTTGTAAGCGTTTACGTGTTTGTCAGCAGAGTGGAGCTAGAGCGAGAGAGAGAGAGAGAGAGAGAGCGAGAGAGAGGGGAGTAAGGAAACTGGGCGTATGTGAGGTAGATAGTCAGTGGAGGGGAGTGTGTGTGTGTGTGTGTGTATGCGAGTGCGTTTTTGGCTATTTGTTATGATCACCTGACCACGCTGGCGGGCAGTGATTGGAGGGTCCAGCTGCGCACAGCTGCAGTGTAGTCAGATTCGTGTGAGACAAGGCTGCCAGTGTCTCCTCCTCAGCTCTGCTCAGTCCGGCTCCGCTCGAGCAGAGGCAGAAGGAGCTGCAGCACTCCACCATACCACAAGCAGCAGTAGCAGCCCAGTGGAGACGTCCCATCAGTCCATGTGAGAGGAGGGCTGGGCAGGGGAGCGGAACTGCTGGGTCTGGAGTGGGTTTGAAGACTGGAGCTCTTGGGCAAAATAAGACTGAAGAAAGAGCAGGACATCCAGACCGAGTTTTTGGGACTTTGAGTTAGAATAGAAGAGGTCGGAGCTGTTGTTGCTGATTGATTGATTGACTGATTGATTGATTCAGATGAAACGTTGGATGTTCCAGCTTAAGTTGGGAAGACACTGATACATTTCAGATCTAAAGCTATAGGTAGGTAGGGCCAGGTAAACTTAGCTTGACTCCTTAGTCCGGGTTTGGACCTCAAGGTTTTGGTAGATTTGTGGTAGTGGTCTGCTGGGCCTGAGCTTTACGTGGGAGGGAGAAAGAGAAGGTCCAAGGTCCTGGTCCAGGCGTGGGGTGCTCCAGGCATGGGCTGCTCTGCCAGCATACTCCTACTGCAAGCTCTACGTTCAGTGCTGAGAGGCAACTGTGCACACATCTGCTCCCACCGACAGGAACAAGTCTCCCTGGAGGTCTTAACACTGGAGGAAGGGGAGGCTGACAGCCGACCCCGCACCATCATCGTCATGGTAACGAGACCCTCCTTTTGTCTTTTGGTCGCTGTTCCCTCAGTGAGGAGGGGCTTTGAGCCGAAACCTTCTAGAAGTCTCTTTTTTTTTTTTTTTTTCCTCAGCAGTTTCTGGAACATCAGTCTTTGCCTCCTCTCTTTTCTGCCTGTATGTCTCTCTGTTTTCTGCTCTCACCACTACCCTGGTTTCTGCTCCCACCCCCAACAACTGCATTAAGTTCTCCTTCTCTGCCTGTCTATCTGTCAATCTTTCCTAAGTTCTCTTTTTGAGTAATTGTAGGCTTTTTTGTAAGTAGCCTGTGTCTCTGCATAAGTATTTATAAAAGGTTTCTTTGTAGAGGTGACCATTCCTTGAATTTTCAGTTGTCACAGCTTATTTGTTATGTGTGTGTGTCGTTTGGTGCATTTACATATGTAACTTTGTGTAACTACTCGCCGGTTACACCATAATGACTTCAGTAGTTATCCCTAATGCACTAATCCCGTTTTTTTTCCCCTGGTATTAAAGCTGGAACAGCTCACTTTCATTTGCAGTTACAAAGAAATGTGGCATCAGGGCTGTATCATGTATTAACCAGTAATCAGTGCTGCTTCCAGCACAGCTGAGAGAGAGAGAGAGAGAGAGAGAGAGACAGAGAGAGAGAAAGAGAGAGAGAGAAAAAGAGAAGGAGCGTGGAAGACATTGCCAAAGCAGAGTGAACTCTGGGAATTTCTGGTTCTGTGGGAAAAGCAGCATCTGTGTTTGTATGTTTTGTGAATGGGCAGCTGATCTAAGCAGTCTGTACATTGCGTGAATGAATGAGATCATACCTCCATAAAGTTATCACACAATCTCCGCTCAGTCTCTAACACAAACACGGTTTAAACGCAGTACCAGAGTGTTTTTACTGGCCTTTGCTTTTGAATTTGAAATAACACACAAATTCTTTTTTTTTCTTTTCATTTCTTTTCTTTTCTTTTTTTTTTGAAGAAAGTGTAAAGTCAGAAAAGTTCCTCGGGAACAGCCGGAAGCTGGTTAGAAGTCCACGGTTAAGTTTACAGAAACAGGATGCCGTCCGGACGTAGCATTTACGCCTTAATGGCCCAGCTTTTGATCCGGATGGTCGCGAAGAGCTTTCGTTTACAGCTTTTCATATTCCTCTCTTTCTTTTCTTTATCTTTTTTTTTTTTAATTTGTTTTCTTTCTCGTTAGTGCCGTAAGAGTCGTCCAATTCGTTATGACATTTCCTGTAACCCGTGAATCCTTTTCCGAGATGAAAATGATGCCATTGGAATAGCTGAGTGGAAAAATGGCACTCTGCTTTTGGCAGGACGTGTCTCGGAGGACGTTCCTCCTCTTTTCCGCCCCCTCTGGGGTTTTTTTTTTTTTTTTTCACCCTTCACTCATTTTTTCCCTCTTTCCTCTCCTCTTGTCCTCTCATCTCATCTCGTCTTTGTGTTCTGACGCCGTTAGAGAAGAGGCTCTTAAAACAGAGTGGGGTGGGGACGGGGGGGGGGGGGGTGTTCTTTCAGTTTTCTTTTGCAGTTTCCATCTGTAACCATCTGCATATAAATTGTTTCATTGTAGGTTCTTTAGGGAACTCATTTACTCTGTCATCATTTCTGATAACATTGACTGTTTGTATTGCGATGATGAGGCATTGAATTGCCCTCATGATGATCCAGTAGAGTGAGTGAATGGGAAAAAAAAGCGTATCTTTTGAATCTCACATGTCGATCAAGCCAGTTCCGTCATACTGTCAAATACTGTCAGTCTCTCTCTCTCTCTCTCTCTCTCTCTGTGTCTCTCTGACAGTGTCAGTAGCTCAGTAAACTGAGTGTGGGTAAGATCTCCACTCAACACATTGACTGAGTACAGATAAAACATCTGCACTGCACTTCCACGTCAGATGACACCCTCACGAAATTGCACAAAGTCTCTCACCTTGAGGGATTTTTTTTTTCCTGATTTACGAAATAAGCTATCATAGACAGATTGCTCATGGGTGATTTACTGACCAACGTCTGCTTACCAACCTGAAACTTCAGGGATACCCTTGGGCAGTTGACTAAAGTACATTTATCATTTTAGTCTGGTTGGTGAGAGGAGACATTAAAGAATTTGTATCGCAAAACCCTAACAACAGTATGAGCTCCTAAAGACTTTTGGCCTGTAACCCTACAATGTGACTCAGACTCTACTGGTACTGTCCTTGGAACAGATGAATTAAAAGCCGTTTTCATTAACTGCGACATGCCTCAGTCTGTCTCTTTGTCTCGTTGGTCGTATAGACGGTGGCGCGTGGTGTGAGATCCGGGTGATGGTATAGACGCGGAATGGGCTGACGTGGCTGAGCCCATGGCATATGCTTCAACCAGACATTCCTCTTTGCTTTCACTGAAGCGCCAACACTACATATGCTTCCGTCTCCTCATTTATCATCCTCCGTTCTGTCTCACCGTGTCACACTCTCTCTCTCTCTCTCTCTCTCTCTCTCTCTCTCTCTCTCTCTCTCGCTCACTCACTCGCTTTGTAGATTGTGAGTGATGGGGAGCAGATGGACTCAACATCGGCCTCAGAGCTTCAGCCGGCGTAGCTCAACACACTGAGATGTATGTGGGGGGCTTCTCACCAAGCTTTCCATGCTGTACGTCTCGACGAAGACGGTCGGCGTGCGCGCGTTTATATTTATGACTAATCGTAGAGACGACAAGGACCCTCTGAGACGTTACATTGTCGTGGAAAGTCCCCACTCCTGTGGGCAGCTATTGCAGTGATGCAACTCTTCTCGCTTTCCCCTCTCTCTCCTCTCTTTCTCCGTGCTGTCGTTTCATCCTCTCTCTCTTTCTCTCTCTCTCTCCCTCGTTGTTTCTCACCTCCGTGTTTGATGGGCACGTCGGCAAATTATACACCCTGTGTTCTATTTTGATACCACACAGCTGTAGTTTACAGACATAATCAACACAATCGCTCCCCTGCTGAGAAGGAGGGCAGGAAGGAGCGAACAGGAGAAAAAAACAGGACAGAGCGATGGAGTTTAACATGGAAGAGCAAAGGGTACAATTAGAAGAGAGAGCAAGTGAGGGATATAGAACCTGCTCTGTAAATATGAATAACAGAGTACAGTGAGAAGGGTTTTCTGTAAGAGATTATGGTATGTAAGTGCTTAGTAGAGAGATTTTTGCGCTACCGGTAAATCTCTACCTTGAAAACTGTGGTACTGTCTTATCGTAGCAGGGAATGTTGTAAATGGCGGAAACTGCTATCAGACATTGTTTTCTAGATTCAGACTTCAGCGATCAGGCAATATTCTTCTGTGTTATTGTATTGTGTGGGTGTTCATTCTAATATGCTGTGTCATGGCTGTCAGTTCTTATGTAACCTCTGTTAGAGACAGCTGCTGGGGTCTAGCTATCACAGACAAGACATAGACCTGTGTGTGTGTGTGTGTGTGTGTGTGTGTGTGTGTGTGTGTGTGTGCGCGTGTGTGTGTGTGTGTGTGTGTGTGTGTGTGTGTGTGTGCGCGTGTGTGTGTGTTTGTGTGTCTGTGTATTTTTTGTGTATGCATGAGTTGAAGGTGTGTGTGTATATTTCTGTGTGTGTAAGTGAAAAGTTGAGTGTGTGAGTGAATGTGTGTGTGTAAGTGAAAAGTTGAGCGAGTGAGTGAATGTGTGTGTTTGTGTATGGGTGAGTTGAAGGTCTGTGTGTGTGTATTTCTGTGTCGGTAAGTGAAAGCTTGTGTAAGTGTGTGTGTGCGTGTGTGTGTGTGTGTGCGTGCGTAAATGAAAAGTTGAGTGGGCGTGTGTGTGTGTGTCTGTGAAATGAAGATCGTGGGCTGCTTGTGGTTTAACAGAAACTTATGCCACGGAGCTGTGAAGAGATGGAGAGAATGACATGGTGAAGAAAAGGAAGGAGCAAAGAAAGAGAGAGAAGAAAAGCTAACAACAGGACCTTTACCTGATATTTATCTAGCAACACAGACCACTGTTGAATTTGCAGGCAAATTCTATACTCAGACAATGTTTTGACAAACACACACACACACACACACACTCACACTCACACACACACACATATGCTCACATCCAGATCTGTGTTTCATCCATAAATATTTCTCATTGACCCCCGCAACTCAGTCAGAGAGTGGATCAAATAGCACCGCAGATAAATATGTGTTCAGTTTTGCTTATCTGCCGTGAATAATGTGCATTGATTGATATAACTGTGTATTTGGATAATTGATGGTTAGGATATCAGTTCTGTCATTACTAGCATATGTTGGCCCTCCTGCTGGATTTGCACTATCACGGATTTGAGTGAATTGACTTTTTCACAGTCTAATGGGGTGAAATCAGTCACTTATGCCATTTGATAGAGATTCACTGATACCCTTCTGCTGCTGTGCTACATTGATAAGAGAGAGAGAGAGAGAGAGAGAGAGAGAGGCGTTACATGAGTTGTAATATGAAATTATGGCAAATAAACTAAATATCACTCATCATAGCCAGGAGGCATTGTGCGTGCATGCGCAAATACACCTGGTAAAATTGATCTCTCTCTTCCACTTTTTCTCTCCTTCACTCTGTCATTCACTCTCTCATTTGTTCAGTCACACACTCTGTTGGGAGTGTGTGTCAGCAGTACAGTAAGTATACAGAGATCCAGTGAGTGGAGTGATACAGTAAATATAGAGACAGGGATATGCTGTGTGTGTGGGTTGGCTCTGTCATATCAGATCATAAAACTGTCTCTCAGCTACTCAGCTCAAGCCTTTATCAGAGGAATTGCAAAGCTTTGTCAACACACACACACACACACACACACACACATAAAACATCTATTCACACAAAATGCGTGTGCACATATGTTTGGAACTTCAGCTTCCTGTTCTGGAACTGAGGCCTCCCATAACAATATGTATGTTAGAGAGTGTGTGTGTCTGTCTATGTGTGTCTGTCTGTATGTGTGATCAAGGCCTTTCTTGTTTCAGGACTGAAAAGGTGTTTGTTTTTAAGACTTGCCTGATATAAAGCCAAACTGGAGACAACACAAACACACGCAGTAAATAAAAAAATAAAAGAGTTCAGTGCCATATAGAGAATGTGTGAAGTACTTTAAAGTCAATGTTTAGGAATGTGTCAGTTGTACTCTTGACCTTTCTATTAGTATTTTACGGAGGTGATGCTGTCAGACAGAGCTGTAAAGTGTGTTTTGGCGTGTGTGTGGTTTGTCTCGGCATGCGTGCAGTAAATAAACAATTTTTAATTTATGAATTACACAAAGAGTCACGATCAACAGTCAGGGGGCAGATTCTTTATTTTCCTCCTGCAAATCATTTCTCTTTCTCTCCCTCTTTCTCTATCTCTCTCTCTTTCTCTCTCTCTCTCTCTCTCTCTCTCTCTCTCTCTGGTTTCTTTTTCTGGGTGTCATATCAGACGTCACGCTGCCATTGTACTTCCGCTCTTGACCACGCGCTCAGAAAGGTTTCACATGCCACAGGCAAAGTTTTACTTCTCTTCTGACTGATGCAGTCCTCCTACAAGCACTGACTGCGTGTAGCTGTGTGTCCGTAAATACCTGGATCAGCTCAGTCCAGTCACCATGAGTTTTCGCAGTAAGATCACCTTTCGGAAGAAGATAAAAAGTAGACGCGTACGCGCGGATTTCAGTCGACTGAGTTGTGTATGTATGCTTTTTTTTTTTTTTTTTAACGACTCAAATTGCTGTCTTCTTCTCAACAACTGCCGTACCTCATCTGTCTTTCCTCCAAGCTCATGTCACCTTTAGTGGTGTGGACCAGAAAAAAAATTGGACTGTAGTTGAATTCATCAGTGGTGCTTGTGTTAATGTTGTAATTTTGCATTTGCCTTAACGTTCTCACCCCTTTTTTGTCTAATTATGAGGTTTTCCTGAGTATGCACCTGTGGTTTATGTAACATCGCTACCTTAGCCCTGCTGAAAGTAAGAGTACTTGAACAGAGAAGTCATTTTAGCTTTTGTTACATTTTGTACTGTATAGTTTTGACACTAACTGTAGAACTACCGCGTAAAGAAAGTCCTGGTTACCTCGCAGTTCCCCATCTGTGCATCGCTGCTTCTCGTTTTGTTTTGAACTTGTTTTTGTGTGTGTCTATAGTTAATCTGTCACTCATGGCTTTTATGTAAAGTACCAAAGCTGGCCAGTGTTTGGGGATCTGTTGATAAATACATTGTTTGACTGATAGATTCAACCCCCCCTGAAGGCATGAGTGATGACAATGAATCCAAACTGATGAAAAGCAACACTGGTTGCCATGGAGACAGGGATTCCCACCTGCAGCAGAACAGAGCAAAGTAAAACGTTGGTCTACGGGTGTGTGGGATAGGTGCGATATCAAAATGTCATCCAAGACTCTAATTCTGATGGGTAGAAGTCAATGGAACATCTTTGTAATATTAAACTATCCAGTAGGTTGACTCTTTAGTTTTAAGTGTTGTTAACATTAAGTTGCATTAAGATGGAGAGACAGGGTGACGTCATGTTAGGTGGTTGGCACAAACGTCGGGGTCTGGGACAGGATATGTATCATTCTCTCTGACATGTTACTGTTCTGTTTTTCTTATGTTGTTTTTTTTGGATGTGTGTGTGTGCATGTGTGTGCGTGCGTGTGTGCGCATGCATGCGTGTGTGTGTGTGTGTGTGTGTGTGTGTGAGAGTCAGTGACCTTAGAAGCTCTACTATCTATTTGATCTCTGGGTGAGTGAAAGGTCTTGCAAAAATTCAAGTAAAACATCTCATTTGGAGAAGTTGTACTTCTCTTGGACTACAGACAGACAATTTACTTCTAACACAGAGATCCCAAGACGCACAGGCGATATTAAGTCATATATCATATGGAACTCATCTGGAAAAGAAAAAAAACAATTACACTTACCGCTATTTTAAGACATTGCTTCTAACCTCAAGGAAAACATCAATGAAAACCAAATGTTAAACATCTCCACCACCCTATAATGATGTAATATTTGAGCCTTATTGCTGGGATTGTGTTTTAATGTTTATTAAACATCTGCAAGTCTGCGCACATTCAGCTGTTTGGAAATGTATCAGTTATCATTCATTAGAAAACAGCTAGAAAACAGCTTTGACCCAGACAATGAATGCTAATCAGGCTCCTAACTGACTTTTGGAAATTTGAATGAAAAGTTTACACTGGATTTCACTTTTCACTAGGGCTGTTCTGAATACCATTTTTGGGAGTAATCAACAGCGAATATTCGAAGCTTGGGGTAATGCATTGGGGTTTCTGCATTACCCCTTATGTTTTATTATAACTATAGGGATCAGTTGCAACTATTTTCCAAGCAAAATAAATGCACGTCACGTTCATGCACACGCACATGTATGCCCTTATGCACGCACCTTAGGCGTTTTCATTAATGTGATCTTTTATGTCGGCACGACAACATTGCACGGCCGAAAATTTACTCCTACGAAGTGTGCAGAACGCAGCTTTTTTTGTTGCTACTTCACGAGGAAACCGGTAAGCCTTCTGGAGGTCTTTAGTCAAGGCCGACTTTCTCTTCGGCATGCGTACTGACAGACTCTGTCGGGCAGAACCAAAAGCGTCTTAGCAACAGCCTTGACAACATTACGTTAATTGATTGACACACAAACAGACAAATCAGTGTTGAATTTAGACGCGCCGTGTATTGTTTATGTGGTTTTTTTTTTATTGGTTTAGGCAATATTGAATGGGACAGAACATGATAAACGTCTAAACGCTGAAAACAATTACTGAATTATTTAAAAACGGGACAGTTTAGTGTTTTACAGATATTTGTCGGGACTCGGGGCGCCCAGTTTGAAACCG
This sequence comes from Chanos chanos, assembly GCF_902362185.1. Lineage (NCBI taxonomy): Eukaryota > Metazoa > Chordata > Actinopteri > Gonorynchiformes > Chanidae > Chanos > Chanos chanos. The sequence goes on along the minus strand of NC_044500.1, from coordinate 12,230,172 downwards.
GGACAATCCCGTACAAACCGGGAGGTCTAGTCACCGTAACGTTACTGATTAAACAGTATAATATCAATCAGGTATAAATACAGTAAAAGAATGTCCTGATAAAATGTGCTTTGCAGTTGGCCTTTACTCTACATTTTGCAAAAAAAAAGAAAGAATATCCGAATCCCAAAATTGAAAACTGAATACCTATCCAACGAGGGAATATCCGAAAAGTCAAATAGCCTATTCAGGCCCAGCCCTAGATTTCTCTAAAGAGCAGAGGTGGACAATGTCCACAACTCCATTAATTGAGTCAAAATATAGATACTCCTGCTCAAATATTACTCCAATACAACTGAAGTTTGTTCAGCCCAATTTTTACTTGAGTTAAAGTACAGGAGTACTTGCTTTTAAACATACTTCATTCAAAAGTAGGCTACATTTTCTTTTTAATGTCAACGCATTGTTGTATTGTTGCCACAATGCATTTACAGAACCTAATGACTCTGAAACAACCTACTGAATGCACTGACGTGCTTGTAGAATCATGCTACAAAGCCTATAGAAATTTCCGTTAACACACTTGAATCGACAAAAGGACAGCCATTGTCGTTTTCATTTAATTTATTGAAGAACCCACCACACCCCACCCCACCCCCACAAAACAGCATGGCAGTGTTCTAACAGAGCTCTGGCAGTGTGTGTGTGTGTGTGTGTGTGTGTGTGTGTTTGTGTTCTGTAAATCAGAAACAAATATAGTTTTTACTATTATCTTTATCATCATCATCATCATCATCATAATCATCATGATTAAGCAAGAAAAAAAAAGCGGAAATGAGAAACTGTCCATGGAACATTTAATGATTTTTACATATATTTCTGAAACGACTTTAGTCAGTAAAGTTTCGCTAGCTATTAGTGGCTTGTGCGTCAGCAGTGGATTCACACAGGACCCGGTCTTATGTCCCAATTGGTTTCCAAGCTAACTGGTTCCCGCACACAATTGATTTTTTTTCCTGCAACGAACCTATGGCCTATCGCATTTTAGAAAAGAAAATTCGTCTGCTGACTTCAAAGCTGCTTGAAATTACTAATGAGAGCCTTCATAGACATGTAGTGGAGTCAAAAGTACAATATTTGTCTTTCAAATGTAGTGGAGTAAAATCATAAGCTTCCAGAAAAACTGATACTCAGGTAAAGTACAGATACTCAAAAAATGTACTTAAGTACAGTACTCAAGTAAATGTACACTGTTACTGTCCACCCCTGCTAAAGAGGAAGTTCAAATTGCATCTGCGGTGCTTTCATATCATTGTTTATCTTGGAAGATTTATGACGCAGAATGAACGCTGTTCGGGAGAGTTCAACTTTCTTTAACATGTATAATCATCTGTGCATCTCGCAACATCTCTGCGGTCATTGAGAGTGATAGTTGAATTCTCAACTTCTTACGCACAGTGGTTGAACTGTTAAAGGAGTTAGCAAGAATAGAAGAGGTCACCTCTTTAGTATGAAATGGATATCGCTTCGGATAAATGGAAATGGATTAAACTCTTTTCAGTGTTCTTTTTATTGTTCTACGTTTAGACCAGTAGTACTGCAGTAAACTTCAAAATTTGACAGATTGAATCAAATCCTTTTTAGTTGCGTTCTTGCATGTTCAAATCCCAGTGTGTTTTTAGTAAAACACTGAACCCTCTGTGTTTGACTATTCTTGTCTGCTTTTTGGCTTTCCTGTGATATTTCTGGTTAGACATGTCAACTGAGGTCCCCTGGTCCGTTCAAGAGGGGCAGACTTCCCGTGCGGGGGTCGGAGGTCAAAGGTTAATTTCCTGATCCTGTATTATGAATCTTGCAGTGGTCCTGTGTTTCTGCCAGAGGCCTCGAACGACCAAACAGTGATGTCCATTCATGTCTTTCTGTTGGCCTGAACTTTGACCCGACCCTGCCCAGCATGAAGTCAGGCCAACGATTTTACCGTTCCTATATCAAACTTTTTTTTTTTTTTTTTTTTTTTTTTTTTTTGACCCACTCCAGTGAGTCATTGTACTTTCAGTGTGGTCGGTGGTTTTCTTTGGACTCGTTTGGGACTTCCATGTATGAGTATGCAAGCTATCAACTGTAAATATTCTTTAGATGGTCTTGCTGGGAATATTTCTTAAGAAATCACATGATTTTTCATTTTTCCCCTCACTATATCTGTCACTGTGGTTATTCTCTTTTCCTACCCCTCCCTCTTTAGTTCCTGTGTATCTTATCCCCCCACCTCTGTTGGTTTAAAACGTTCGTTAGGGGGGGCTTGTGGTTTGATGAAAAATTCTACATTTGGTTTGAGCGTAGAGAAATCCCATACATACCAACTATCATTATCCCCATCTGAGACCGCCTCTCTGGTCCATTCAGGTATCGCAGTCACTGTAAGAGTGTGTGTGTGTGTGTGTGTGTGTGTGTGTGTGTGTCAACGTTACTGTTCATTTAGCAGTGCAATGCAGACTGAACTGTCTACTAGACCACAGTTTAGTACATTCACCACAAAACAATGAATAGCTTTACTATGTAGGTGTGTAAGCATTTTTTTGTTGTTGTTTATTTGTTTGTTTGTTGAGTAACTAGACAATTCATAACGATAATCAACGATAGCCGTGTGACGTTTTTCAGAGAAAGAAGAAAACAGATGGAAAGGAAGAAAAAAAAATTGTAAACCGGAGAGTTTGAATACTTCTGTGTGATGTAATCTATGCAGACATTTGTCCTTTGACTGTATTGTCCCAAAATGTTATTGTCATGTACTCATGATTCGAATCCCACAGCCTTTATTACGATTTGCGAACTTGAGCTCAACGTTTCTGCGCTTTGTAGCCGTTTAACATTACCGTAACGACTTTTGCCGAATGATCATTTCTGATTCGTGTTCACAAATCTATGGTTGCAATGGTCCAGAAATATTAAGAGTTCTTTCAGAAAACCTTTCTGGAGATCTACTGCAGGTTAGTGATCTCAAAAACATCAGTCTTTTTTACCGTGGTCATTTTGTCACCTTTTCGTAAGCGCTCATAAACCTATGATGAAAGAAGCGGAGCTGCTGGAGACAGTGTGACTGTCGGTTATGGCCAGAGTGAGACATTTATTCACACATTCTCAGCTCTGTTTCAGCTCCTGCTCGCTTCGTTTTACACAAAGGACAGAAACAGAGGAAGTGCATTCTTAGACTTTTTAAAGTTCCATTTAATCATACAGTTTATTTAGAGCCTACTGTTTCAGGGAAATCACCATACACGGTTTTGATTACGCGCCACTTGGAAATGGGAAACTGTTTATGTTTGGTATTCATCTTGGTTACCAGCCTGAGATCTCTGTATGAGCAACTCTGTCACTAAGATATTAACTTCTGGCTGCGTCTTATGGCTGTGTCCCCTCACAAGTGGATTTTGTCCAGGCCGTATCTCTGTGTTGTGTTTTAAAAGCCTGATGTTTGTGTGTGTGGTTCTGTTACTCAGTCTCTCTCTGTGTCTCTGTCTGATGTTTAGCAGGAGAAGCCAAAGCTGATTGATCCTCTGGACTATGAAACAGTCATTTGTGAACTTGAACCTGAGCTGAGGGGAGACCCCAACCAGGACCTGCTGCTGTTCCCCGAAAATGACTTCACCGTAAGTCGAACTGAGAGTATAGCTCTGTGTGTGTGTGTGCGTGCGCATGTACAGATGTGAGTGTGTATATGCGTGCGAGTATGTATGTGCGTGCTTGCGTGTGTGTGTGTGCATGTGCACATGCAGACGTACGTACGTGCATGCACGTGTGTTTGTGTTTTATGTGTTTCACTCTCTGTTTACCTCTTTTTTTTTTTCTTTTTCTTTCTCTTCATCCCTAACCCACAAACAAACATAATCCTACACACAAGCTCAGACCTTCATTAAAGAGTGTATCGCTTTGCTGTCTTTTGACTAAAGCGTTTACTCACTGAGTTTATGGACATGTGAAATGTGCTGAGTTGTGCAGTTCATCTCTGGGCTTTTTTTTCTCCTGACTCAGAGCCCAGGGCCAGACTCATTGTCTGGCACATGGAACTCCACAGCTCACTGTTCACTCTGCTCACAGGTCTAAATCGGCCCTCCACTCTCTCATATTTATTTACAAAGCCTGAACTGTCTCCATTTCACAGTCTCGCTGTGTGTGATCATACAAAACGCTGTGTGTGTCTGTGTGTGCGTCTGTGTTGTATGTATGTAGAACATTTGCTCGCTTGTCTTTTTTTTTTTCTTTTTTTTTTTATCCTGTCTGCTGCTGCTTTTTGAAAGAGGATGTGGTTCACTGATCAATCTGCTCTTGCTGTGTTCTAAAGGCATATCAGGGGAAAATTCTCCATAGTCACAGAAGTGCAGAGTGTACCTAACACAAACACTGACATCATCGTATGAACACACACACACATACACACATACACACACACACACACACACACACACACACACACACACACACTGGCATCATTGTATGAACACACACACACTCACTAGCATCATCGTATGAACACACACACACATGAACAGAGATATGCAGTTGGCATTATAGTGTGCTCATAAATGATGAGAAACATGTGTAGCGTCAGTGAACTGTGAAAATGATGAAGTGTGTTTGAGTCATTGAAAATCAAAC